>NC_073693.1:88935723-89235723 GCF_029784155.1 Uranotaenia lowii
AGTACCGCGATGATGGCAGACGAGTTACTTGGCGCTGTGTTGGCTCCTTTTCCCAGGCATCGCCGGATGGGCTTCGGAAGGTCCTGGCGACTGGCTCGAAACACCCGGGAGCATGGTACCGTTGTGAATACGACCGGTGATGTGTATCGCATCGATCTGGATGTGCAACACTTTTTGCCGGAAGAGCTGAGCATCAAGACCGAAAACAACGTGATTGTCGTGGAGGGAAAACACGAGGAAAAGTTGGACGAGCATGGTTCCGTTTCGCGGCAGTTTCAAAATCGATACGTGTTGCCTGGTTAGTTTTTGTTCTCTTCTGTAGTAGGTATAGGCGTATTGAGCTGTTTGATAAAATACTGTTTACGAATAAAAAACTTTAGCAAAGGGTGTTAATTATTCCAAGCGCAATATTCATGTAGCCAATCGCTCTTGATGAGATGTGTCGTTTTAAGATGTTTTGATATTTTTCTTTCTTGCAGATGATTTCAACCCAAACGATGTATCTTCTTCGCTAACTACCGATGGAGTCCTCACTATAATTGCTCCGAAGAAAACATTGATGGAATCGGGAATAGAGAGAATTGTTCCTATAACACTGTGCGAGGACATTGACAGGCCGAGTACCTCGGGAGAAGGTTCACGGAACGATCGAGGCTGATCGCGTATGTTGAAAACGTTAGAACATAATAACTTCGAATGGCGTTTGGTAGAGTTTGCGCTATAGCTGGAATATTTTCTGATTTAGCTCCTATTAAATGGTCGCCTTGAAAAATAGGAGGTCCTGTGACAAAGATGCAAAGCATACAAAATGTAGGAACTCAAACAAAAATTTCTCCAACGTAAAGGAAAAAAAAACCTTTTGCGCAAATTCTTCCACCAATCAGTTGCCTTTAGTCAACGTAACGGTGCAATCAATAGTAATGCCTTACTGTAGAAAAAAATAAAGTTCCTTTAAGTACTATCGATGTTCGACTTATTATAGGTTTAACAAATAAGGATAGTGAATATTATTTAGTTTATATCAGCAGATAAGAGAAAAGTGTAATTTCCCTTTTTGGTTAAATTCTGGAAAGCTGTTGAATGAATTGCTTATTTTGTTTAAAGACTAGCTGAATTTACCCGCTCTTGCTCGGGTTTACATGAAATGTATCGATTAACATATTTTTTTTTAATTTTTCTATTTTTCATAACGACGTATTGTTTAGTCATTTTACTTAATTTTGCAAAACATTTGAACAAACAGGCCCCAAGTAACAATTATAGCTTTATTATGGTCAGCAAAATTTCGTTTGGACTATAGCATTAATCTTCATAAAAAGCTAAAGCGCATTCTATAACATCACCTGGACTCTAATAAAGCCAAAGTCAGGCTACTTGGCCCTATCCTATAGGAACGTCACCATGACAAATCATTGTGGGTCACCAAAGCTATTAAATTATTTTTGTTCTTTTTCGCTTCTGTCAGTTCTCAGAGTTTTTTTCCAGCAACCATAATGGTTGATGAATGTTAATTGCATTATTGAGATATGATCTGGTAAAATTAATATCCAAAACACCAATGTTTTAACCATATTATGAGCATGTATGAAATTTGTTTATTTGTTTATTTGTTTATTTGTTTATTTGAATCAAAATCATCTGACATAGGTGTCTTAATGATCTACCTAATATTATTAGCACATTACATGATACTTTTCTTAATTTCTTAATTGGTCATTTAAATAAGATTCAATTCGGCGTTTAAAAGTTGCAGTAGAAACATTGAAGTCGAAGACATTATAATAACGTAAAAAGCACTTTTTTTCGGAACGAAGAGGGTCGTTGCTGCCATAGCTCGTGTTTCTGGGTTCCAGAGAGAGCCAGTTTCTGATACGCAAGGTTCTTTCTGGAGCATAAATATTACAGCGAGAAAGTAGCCAGGAGCAGTCAATTTCGTTACGAAGTATCTTAGCCACAAACAGCGATTGACCGATGGAACGACGATCCGACAGCGTATGAAGTCCAAGCAGGGCACAACGATGAGCGTATGGCGGTAAATTTAAAGGATTCTCCCAAGGTAGTTCACGAAGAGCGTAACGCACGAACCTACGTTGGATGGCTTCAAAACGCGCTTTCCATGAAGCTTCAAAAGGCCACCATACTAGGTTCGCAGATTCCAAAATCGATCGCACCAGGCAGCAATACAGAGCTCGCAAGCACACTGGATCAGTGAATTCTTTGCTCAAACGTATAATAAATCCCAGCATTCGGTTTGCCTTTTCGAGTACCACAGAGTAATGACGCTTAAAAGTCATATGACTGTCCAACAAAATGCCAAGATCCTTTATCTCCTCAACACGATTCAACTGCTCGCCCAGAATATCGTAATTATGCATGAAAAGATTTTTCCTACGCCCAAACGTGATAATACAGCACTTCACAACACTCAAAACAAGTAAGTTGTTACGGCACCAATTCACGACTGCGTCCAAGAAGCATTGCAATTCATAACAATCAGCTTGACTGTTTATGACTAAAAATATTTTCAGGTCGTCCGCGTACAGGAGAACTCCACATCCAATCAGCACCAAGTTGATGTCGTTACAAAAGAGCGTAAACAATAAAGGACCCAGATTGCTGCCTTGGGGTACCCCAGACTTCGGAATAAAGTCCGAGGATTCAGCAGAACCTATTTTTACAGCCAATCGCCGATCCGTTAGGTAGCTTCTGATCCACGCACACAATCGTTCGGAAAATCCCAATCTAATCAATTTTTTCAGTACAATGCCATGGTTTACAGAATCAAATGCCGCTGAAATATCGGTAAAAATCGCGTCAATTTGCTTGCCGCCATCCATGTTTGACATGCATTAGGCTATAAAAACCATCAGTTACCGAATATTTAGGAAAAATCCATGCTGGTTCTCAAAAATCCAGTTCCGGCAGGCCGAAAACATGACATCGTTGACTATCCTCTCAAATACCTTCGAGCAGGCAGCTAGCGATGTGACACCTCGGTAGTTAACAACATCTTGTTTGTCACCTTTTCTGTGCACTGGGCTCATAAACGATTTTTTCCAGATGGTTGGAAATTTTTGCTGCTCTAGAGACTGATTAAAATGCGCGTAAGAGGCTCCACCAGTAAAGTGCGACACTTTTTCAATACACACGCCGGTATTCCATCCTGCCCGGCTGAAGTGGAGTTCTTCAAAATAATTATGGCCTCTAAAACCATTTCCTCGCTAACGGTGAAAACATCCAGATCCAACACATCGATGGGTAATCGTGATAAGGCGGAGTTTAATTGCTCGGCAGTTGGCGATGCGTCTGAAAAAACACTGGCGAAGTAAAAAGATAGCATTTTTCAGAAGGTGACATAGCAATACGGTTGTTTTATCGAAGTATAGCTGGAAGCCCGGACGCTTTCCGTTTGGAGTCCACAAATTTCCAGAACTTTTTTGGATTGCGACGAAGCTCACTCTGGGTACGATCCACATAACGGCGATAACAAAGTCGATTGTATATCCGGTACCGATTAGTAGCAGCGTTCAATTTGATTTTCACGAATGAGCACCTGGAGTTACTAAACTTCCGTAGCAATCTCTAACGCGTTTGTTTCAACTAATTCAAGTGAAAATCAGACCAAGGGGGTCGAAGAGGAGGTCGCACCAGGAGTACGGACGGACTCATCGAAAACGCCATCCAAAATTGCGCCAAATGTACTAACAGCCACATCTACGTCAGTACAACTTTGTATGTCCGACCAGTCAACTTCAGACAGAACACGGTTCATGGTGTCAAAATCCGCACGCTTAAAGTCACGAGCTGACACATCGAAATCCTCGACAAAAACGATAGGACACGGAAATGAAATTTCAAATTCCAACGGAGGGTGGTACACGTCTTTAGAGACAACGATGTCGCTGGCCTCGATTGTGGGGCTGATCAAAATAGATTTATCCGAGAAAACCAAATCCAGCGTTCGATTTTGAAAATTTTGTAAATGAAATAGTATCTTAAAATAAATGCGCCTCGTCTGATCTGATGGTCAATCATGATGTAAGTGACGGAAAATAGGCCTGAACAAATATTTTCAAATAGGTACTTGCATTGTGAATCCATACACATGGCGTCATTTTATGCCCTTCTATTCTACAACCAACATGGCGTTAGTCAAATCAATGCTTAATAGATTATTTATGATCAGAAAAATGGCTTATTGGTTTTATGAGAGCCATATAAAAAGCCAAAATTTGACGTTTCTCACTCTCAAGCCAACCAATTACACGCATAGGATGAGTTTCTCATTTCTGAGTTGCTAATCATTAGTACAGTAAATGAGGACAGACTTTTTGAATGAAAATGAATTGGTTGTCAATGACCCGTGGAATGAACCTTGAGTTGAAGTCGAATTTCGTTGTCTGACGCTATCTTAAAATCCAAGATGGCGGCTTTCGCCGAACTTTAAAATGTTGTAAATGACTTAAAATCGCATGAAACCCCAACAATATTGGTATAAGGCGAAAGGGCTAAACGAGTAGAAGTCGAATTTCGCTGTTTGACTACTTAATCTAGATCTAGAGCAAGCGTCTTCACTTGGTCCCAGTTAAAATTCTCGTCGACAGCTCGGATTTCGGCGGCTAGGCTTCGCCGCCACGAGTTTCTGGGTCTGCCTCTTCTCCGATGTCCTTCTGGATTCCATTCAAGTGCCTCTCTGCAAATCTGTTTCTCATCTTTTCGCAACGTTTGCCCAATCCATCTCCACTTCCGTTACCGAATCTCGATTTCTAGCGCCCTTTGGCGACACCAACGATGTAGTTCCTCATTTTAGATCCAATTGCAAGGCCACCAAGCGCGGATGATATTCCGCAGACAGCGATTCACAAAAACTTGCAGTTTTCGCGTCGTCACCGCATATGTGCACCAAGTTTCACACCCGTACAGCAATACGGATTTGACGTTTGAGTTGAAGATTCGGATCTTAGTTCGTAGAGAGATCTGGCGTGAGCGCCAGATGTTTCGAAGACTCGCAAACGCAAATCGGGCTTTTCTGATCCGGGTTTCGATGGCCTTCTTGGTACCACCATCAGGCGTAATCTGGCTACCAAGATACTGGAAGCACTCCACTGTCTCAACCTGTCGTCCAGCTACCACGAAATTGGAACGATTTTCTGTGTTGACTTCCATTGACTTGGTCTTTCCGACATTGATTTTGAGACCTGCTGCCTTGGAGCTTTCGGTGAGGTCGTCGAGTTTGCTCTGCATGTCTTGTTGTGTTTGGGCGATCAAAACAATACCGTCTGCCAGGTCAAGGTTGTTCAGTTGCTCCATTGTTGAAGGACTCCACGGCAATCCTCGATTTGGCCTACAGTCAATCGATTCAGTCAAGATCTCATCCATTACGATGAGAAAAAGCAGTGGTGACAAAATACATCCTTATATCACTCCAGCAGTTACCGGGATTAGTTCGGACAAGACACCGTCGTGCAAGACTTTGCACGAAAATGCCTTGTACTGTGCTTCGATGAGATGGACTAGTTTCTCTGGGATCCCTCGTCGTCTTAGAGTAGCCCAGATGTTTTCGTGGTTCAGTCGGTCAAATGCTTTTTCGAAATCAACGAACACCAGAAGAAAAGAGTCCTGGAATTCGTTGATTTGTTCCAGTATGATTCGAAGCGTTGTGATGTGGTCCACACATGATCGTCCGGATCGGAATCCAGCTTGTTGCCGTCGGACTGTAGCGTCGATTTTCTCCTGGATCCTGTTTAGGATCACTTTGCAGAGTACTTTGTGAGTTGAACAGATCAAAGTTATGCCACGGCAGTTACCACACTCGGTCAGGTCTCCTTTCTTCGGTACCTTTACAAGGATACCCTGCATCCAGTCGGTCGGGAATGTTGCAGTATCTCAAATGTCAGCGAAAAAACGGTGCAACATTTGTGCGGACAAGGCAGGGTCGGCTTTGAGCATTTCAGCAGGAATGCAATCGATTCCAGGCGCTTTGTTGGATTTCATGTCCTCGATTGCCGCTTCAATTTCAGCCAGCGAGGGCGCTTCCGAGTTGATGCCAATGCTCAGTCCAACGCTTGAGCTGATCTGTTCGATCTGTCAGCTGCTGACCTGCTCGATCTTTCAGCGGCATTCTTGCATTAGTCCTTGTACCACTAAGACGGCGAATAATTTCATATAATAATCGGATATCTCCAATGGCGGCGGCTCTTTCTCCCTGTTCGTCTAGGGAGTTTGTCCAGGCTCTCTTGTCTCGTCTACAACCTCGTTTAACTATCTTTTCCAGCTCTGCAAATCGTAAGCGGGCGGCTGCTTTGGCTGACCCGGTACATGCCTGTTCAATTCCGACTTTCGCCTTTCGCCGATCATCGATCATCCTCCAGGTTTTATCCGACATCAATTCACTTCGTCTTCTACAAACTTTACCGAGAGTACCATGGCTCGTTGTGATAAAGGCATTCTTGATTCTACACCACTGTTCTTCGACTGTTCCGTCTGTCGGCAGTTCCGAGGATCGGGATTCAAGCTGTTCAACGTATGCCCATTTCACCTCTGGATTCTCCAAACGGCGGACGTCGTATCGACATCCGACATTCTCCTTTCGCCGCTGGACACGCGCGACTCTCAGTCGTATCTCACCAAGGACGAGGTGATGGTCAGATGCAATGTCTGCGCTTCGTTTGTTGCGGACACAAGAAGGCTCTTTCTCCATTTTCGGCTGATGCAGATGTGGTGAATGTTATTTTCTGTTCGGCCATCTCGGGATACCCAAGTGACCTTATGTGCTGGTCGATGGGGGAAGAGCGATCCACCGATCACCATGTTGTTGTTGCCACAAAATTCTACAAACAGCTCTCCGTTTTCGCTCATCTGTCCTAGGCCATGGCGCCCCATGATGCGCTCAAAGTCCTGATTATCGGAGCCAATCTTTGCGTTGAAGTCGCCTAAGTGGATTTGAATGTCACCCTTCGGAATTCTCTCAACCACGCTGTTCAATTGACTGTAAAACTGCTCTTTCTCCTGCAAATCGGCAACGTCAGTGGGTGCATAACACTGGAAATTTAAACCCTGAATACTAATAGCTTATCTAGAGTTTGCCCCGCTTAAAATCTAAAAGAAATGTTGGGGTTTTTCTTCCCTACTTTGAATCTACCATTAAAATATTCTGTCAATGTTATCGGATATAGGAGATCAACAAAAACATCACTTTAAAAAAGTTAATATAGGTTTATTAAAAAAAATAATCTGTTTAAAAATTCATCACATTCTTACAGCAATACATTTGGTCCATACTTTACGTCTTCATTTTCGTAACCTGCATACATTATTGAGAGTTCTCATTAGTTTGTGTGATTGGAATAGTTCGTTCGGCGGTCTGTTGCTGCTGAATGTTGACCTGTGGTGCCACTATTGGCACTTCCCTCTGTTGCTGGGCCGCACTATCTTGAAGCTGTGGTTTTTTGGGAGCAGTTACAGTCAGAACACCATCCGAGGACAGACTCGAGACAACAGCTTTGGGATCGAGATCCTCTGAAAAAAGAAAGTAAAAATAAAATCATGTTTAAATCCTCTTGAATCACTATTTTAAGCTTATATAAGGTTTTTCAAATTAGTATAGGCATAAATTCTTACTTGGTAGTACGTATCGCCTGACAAAGTGTCTCGAAATGTATCCATGTTCGTCCTGCTTCTCCTCGTGCTTTCCTTCAACGATGATCGCATTGTCAACGGTTTTGACAGTCAGTTCTTCCGGCGAAAACTGTTGCACATCCAAGTTGATCAGCCACTTATCCTTGGAATCGAGCAGGTTTAGTCCGGAGCTGATGCGTTGATTAAGCTGTCTCATGTCATCCCCGAACCAGGAACAGGACCGTTGGAATCCCATCCTTCGAAGGTCCATCGGATGACAAGTGGCCATCGATTGGAAAAGGTCATCGTCGAACAGCCCGGTTCCGAAATGTTGATCCAGAAGCGAGTGGCTGCGGAATGGCCGATCGAACCATGGATCGTCCCACCAGTTGCGAAAACTAATCGGAATCTGCGACATTTTACTGCTTTCTTCTTGTATTTTTACACACTTTAGAATTATAACTTTGATCACTTTTAAAGAATTTTTCACCAGTTTAACAACTTTTCTCTTCGACTCACTAGAACTGTTTGCTTCCTGTACTCGATCGGTCGCCGCTTTAAATATACTCAAACAACGATTTTCGTACCACGCCGTTTTCTCAAAAAACGCACGACGCTTGCGCACTTTTGAAAATTCGAAACTGTTTATTCACTCCCAAAACTGCTCTCTTCGAGAATTTTCGCGAATTTTGGGGATCATCGGTTTGGTTTAATTGTCGCTCAATTATTGAAACAAATATTGTGGTGATGATGATGATGCGGATGACTGTTGTTTTGTTTTCGCGTCTATTAGAAGGTGATGACCAATCGAGATCTAATTGCCTCCCTTCATCAATCCATCCAAAAGCTAAGTGAGTGTCATTGTGAGTGGGAGGAATTGAAGCTATTTTTCCTTATTCTTATGAGAAGCACGTCCTAACGGAGAGAACTTAGATCAGCACTTAACTCGTTGTAGATTATCTCAACCGGTATTCATTTCATATTCTATGTGATGAGAAATATGAGAAATTACGCACATTTTCGAGGCGGTTTGGAATAATTTGGAACGATCAAAACTTTTTTTTTCAAGTTTATATTTGGGACTTTTTACCATTCGTGTCTTTGAACGACCAAAACGAAGTTCTGAAATTTCAGGACAAAACCAAAATTTAAACCTTAAAAAAATTTAAATAAGGAAAGTAAAATTCAAAACATGAGTTAAGTTCTTATGCGCATGACATAGTGATATGACATTTAACGTTAACCCTCATCTGTCCCAGAAATTTTTACTCGTTACAGTTCCTGGAGTGTCAATTTGACACTCCTGACTAAACAGAATATATCTCTTTTGTTTCTCAACCAATTTTTATGAAACTTATAGTTTTAGAAACTCAAATATATTTATCAGACATTATTCACATACAACACATAAGTTTTTCGTTATTCAAAGTATAAGAAAAAAATCTGAAAAAACATGCTTCGGAAAATAACTGTAGATCAGCTACGAAATAATAAAAAAAAAACACTCAGAGTCTGAAGTTAGATGCTATACGTTGCGTACAAGAAAATATTTTGTGCTGTGTGGTGGCGGCTAATAGAATACTACCACTGGGATACTGATCCACGTCGTAAAAGGCGACTTATCCAGTACTTCCCATATGCGTTAGTCATTCTTCAAATGCGACTATCACATTGGGAGGGGGGAACCTTGGCTTGGTTTCAAGCCAAGTTTCTTCAGGGAGGATTCACCAATTGTGCTTATTGCTATTAATGCGCATGCACGAGTTGTATTCTCCTAAATTTTGTAAACACCCGCTTCAAGGTGGTTCTGTGCCTGCGGGCCCCAAAGTGGGGGTAGGAGGGTGTATAATAATCCTATCTTAAGCAGAACGTTGTTAAGGTCTGCACTATAGCCAGGCACTGGTGCAAAGGGCCGTATTTTTCCTGGCAACTCGTGGGATTCAGATTATACACACGATTTTAAAATTTTCATCCTGTATGGGATACCCCGCTTCATGCGTCGATATGAAGGTGCAGAGGTTCTTGTGTGTGATGGAAATATGTGTGGAATTCTTTGATAGAAATGCTTTCTATTAAGGTTGCACAGATAAATCTGCAGCACAAAAGAACCGCTACACTGAACTTATGTCGTTTAATCCTTAATGGAACTGCATCAATCGCCTTGGTCCAAGAACCCTATTTCCGAAATGGAACTTTTTACTTAGGGAATTTGCTCAAACCAAACTTTACTGTGTTCAGTGTGATGGGAATGACTAATGCCCGAATAATGCCTCGTGCATGTATATTGATAAACAATTCTTTAAATGCAACACTTATACCCAATCTAACAACAAGAGATATTTGCGTCGTTCAGGTTTCGCTGCCTGATAGAAAATACGTCTACTGTTCAGCATACTCACCATATGAACAATCATCCCCTACGGATGATTTAAAAAATGTCATTTCATTCTGTGAATCACAAAATATACCGCTTGTAATTGGCTGTGATGCCAATGCCCATCATTTTGTATGGGGTAGCTCAGATATCAATCTGAGAGGCTTAAATTTTATGGAATATTTAAGCAGCACTGATTTGGAAATTCTAAATGTAGGAAATAAACCAACTTTTGTTAGGTGTGACAGAGAAGAGGTGATTGACATCACACTTTGTTCTAGAACAATTTCTCAGGAAATTTCAAATTGGCATGTGCCTAACGAAGAATCGATTTCTGACCACAGGTTTATCTATTTTGAACACTCAGGTGAGTTTTTAGAAACAATTACATTCAGAAACCCAAGAACAACTAATTGGGACCTATATTTGGAGCATCTTGCTACTAAATTTCATGGATATACACCTGAAATTACTACTCCTTCTGAGTTGGATGAAGTGGTTGCAAAAACCACCGAAATTATTTTAAATTCTTATGAAGAAGCGTGTCCCTTACGAACGTTGAAATTCAACAAAAACAGTACACCATGGTGGAACTCAAATCTCAGTAAATTACGAAAAAAACTGCAGACGCTCTTGGAACCGAAGGCGCACGGAAGGTTTTGATGCCTTCAAGTTGGCTCGCAGAGCTTACAGGAAAGCAACAAGAGCTGCCGAACGCTCAAGTTGGCAGAACTACTGCACAAACATTTCAAGCTTGCACGAAGCAAGTAGGTTAAATAAAGTCTTAGCCAAATCAAAAGATTATCAGGTTTCATACCTTAAAACCCCTAGTGGTGATTATACATCAAACGACGAAGAAACATTAAGTTGTCTATTCAATACTCACTTTCCAGGATGTGTTGATCAAGATTCATCGATAGAGCCTGAGTTCTTTTCTGGAAATCTAGATTCCTTGCATTTTGCTCGGAAAATAGTTACTACAGAATCGATCAAATGGGCAATCGATGGTTTTGCTCAATACAAATCTCCTGGAAGTGACGGTTTATTTCCAGTTTTGCTTCAAAAAGGTTTCGATCATTTCAAACACATATTAAGAAAAATAATGATAAGCAGTTTTGCTCATGGATATATTCCTAAACTTTGGCGGCAGATAGGCGTGAAATTCATCCCTAAAGGGGGACGATCATCATACGACGAAGCCAAAAGCTTTCGTCCTATTAGTCTAAGTTCATTTCTATTAAAAGCACTTGAACGTTTAATTGATCATCATATCAGGCAAGAATGCCTTGTCCAACATCCGCTTAATGCGACACAACATGCATACCAAACAGGAAAATCAACATTAACTCTTCTGCACAACGTAGTACATAATATTGAAAATAGTTTTTCACAGAAAGAATCATGTCTAGGAGCATTTCTAGACATAGAAGGAGCATTTGATAATGTCTCGTTTACATCAATAATGGATGCGGCACTACTTCATGGAGTGCCTAGTGTTATAACTAACTGGATTAGCGCAATGCTAAGTAACAGGAATCTTCATTCGTCTTTAAGACAGGCTTCAATAACAAAAGTTAGCACACGTGGTTGCCCACAGGGAGGTGTACTATCACCTCTTTTGTGGAACCTAGTTGCAGACGGCTTGTTGAGAAAACTCAATGACCGTGGAATACCAACCTATGGATTCGCAGATGATTATCTTCTGCTGGTAAGAGGTTTGTGCATAAGCACATTATTTGATATAATGCAACAAGCTCTGCGCTCTGTTGAACGATGGTGTTCTCATGTAGAACTTTCAGTTAATCCTTTAAAAACTAATATTGTTTTATTTACTAAAAAACGTATCACCCGCGGGGTGCGCCCTCTGCTGTTTTATGGTTCCGAAATCACCGTGTCTAATCAAGTTAAATATTTGGGTGTCATTCTTGACTCCAAATTAAACTGGTCTGATCACATCGAATTTAGAATCAAAAAAGCATGCATGGCCTTCGGACAATGCCGACGTGCAATCGGAAAAAACTGGGGACTCAAACCCAAACATATTCACTGGATTTACTCCACAATAGTAAGACCAATTCTGGCCTATGGGTGTCTAGTGTGGTGGCAGAAAGGAGAAGTTGCAACAGTTCGGACTAAACTAAATCACCTTCAAAGAATGTGTCTTTTGGGGATGTCCGGATCGTTCACTACAGCTCCTACTGCAGCACTAGAGGCTCTGTTTTCTATCAAACCTCTACACTTGTTCCTAAAACAGGAAGCCTTCTCATGTGCTTTTCGTCTACAGGCAGTTGGTCTCTGGCTGTCAGGAAATATCGAAAGATCATCGAGTCATACAAATGTGTGGCCTGAATTAGTTAGATTAAACAAGTTTAATCTAGCGCCAAACGATTTAACACTCTCGAGTAGTTTTCCCTACATGGGGTTTAAAGTCAAATTTCCTTCTCCTCAAGAATGGTTATCAGGTTTCGTAGAGGACCAAATGTCCTCTCATATTGTATTCTATACTTCGTCTCGGCTTGCTGGATTCACCCTGGCTGGTACCTGTGCTGCAGAGTTGACTATGGTGGCGCCCTCGGCATTTTCGACAGCAGTTTTTCGATTGACAACTTCTCGATTGATGTCCCTTCCGTAGGCAGTTCCGACAGAGTTGTTGACGGCGTACTAGTTTGTCTTTATCTTCGATGGTCATCTTGGCGAAGGTCTGGCATAGATAAAGTGGATGGTGTTCAGAGCAGGCGAAACATTGGCGTGGTGAGAATTGAGTGGCTCCGTTGCTGATGATTGCTGATCGATGGACCGGTTTTTTGAGTGCTGAAGACGAGGAAGTGTCCAGGTGAACGTTGCTCACACTCTGTAAAACAGTGACCCTTCGCTGAAGAAAGCTGACCAGATCTGGGAAGGTAGCTGCCTCATGAGTCGACGAAAATTCTTCCCAATCCCTTCGTGTAGTGGGATCGAGACGAATACTGAGCATACGAATCAGCAATACGTCCCAAAATTCGGTTCTCTCCCCCAACTGCTTCAAAATGCGGACGTTAGCTTCGAATCGTTCCACCAGAGAATGAAGATCGCTTGCAGATTCCTTTTTCAACGGAGCAAACTCAAAAAGGGAGTCAACATAGGCTTGCTTCAGACGTGCAGGATTTTGGAAGTGGTCAATCAGCAAGTTCCATGCAACTGGATAATTATTGGCGCTAATTGCAATCGTTTGTACCAGCTTTAACGCATCCCCCGCTAATGACGAACGCAAATAATAAAACTTCTGAATATTAGACAGTTCAGTCGACGAATGCACCAACGAAATAAATAAATCATGGAAATTCAACCAATTTTCGAGAGCGCCATTAAAAACAGGAAGTTTTACATCTGGGAGCCGAATTTGCGAAGAAGTAGGGAAATGCGCACTGGAGTGACAAGATTGGGAGCTGGGCGATGTACTTTTATTCACGGACAGCAAGAAACCCTTCACCCGGTAGTAGTCCGTCTCGAACTGGGCCCGCTGCTTCAGCTGATGCTCCATCACCGCATTGTCGTCAACATCAGCTGCTTCGAGTTCGGCTTGCGTTTTTCCGAAGTCCACCCACAACACGGCCAGGTTTTCCAGCCGAACAGGAACTTCATTCGACTGCGTTCCTTCGTCGAAGTTTTCGACGAAGACTTTGATCAGGTTGAACGACGTCTCGATACTTCGAAGTCGCATTCTGAGCGACTTGATACGCCGTTCCGTAGCCATCATGCACGTGCGTTAATCTTCTCGAGGCAATTTCTATGCCTTGTATAATTGAAATTTGATTGCAGCTCACTCCACCAACGGCTAGATGAATAGGGTACCTTCCAGGATGTAAAGTAGTTCCGGACGCTTGGAGTTCGACGGGCATCCGGTTCGAAGGACCATGAACGGAAGTACCTTTATTTTCGCCGTTGGTTTTCCTCCTTTTTAATTTCTTTTCAGGTTCGTCATCGATTTTTCCCCAGGTAAGTACACAGGTAAGTATTCGTCTTTTCCTTTTTCAGCACCGGTAAGTTTATTTCACTACTTTTTTACTTTAACACATTTGTTTACAGCACTACATAAATTTATTAACTACTCTTCTTAATTATTACTAAGTTTAAATCTATTTACAATTACAAAACTCTCACAATATTTCAACTTTAATTTGTTCCATCTTCTGCTCTGCTGGGTCGGTTTGTTTATGTTTTACTCCTCGGCCGCCACTGTCGAAAAAAGAGACCACGCGTTTTCCCACAGGGCCCTTTATACTCTAGGCCTGATGGAAAGAGCGGAAATAATTCTTATTTGTTTTCCTCGCAGCCCACTGCTGCTAACGCTCGTGGGCTGACAGCATGCCCCAGTGGTAAAACGTTGGAAATACACTGAACTGCTTCGCTTCCTCAGGACCAGAGAGCGCCACTATATTCGTGCACGATTTTCTCAGTGTGCATCGAACAGACGGTTCATTATCAAACGGCCGTGCAGGTGCAGGAATTTACTGTCACGAGTTGAATATAGAATATGCTCAACCTCTAGGAAAATATTGTACAGTCTTTCAGGCTGAGCTATATGCTATTATGTATGGAGTGCAAATTGCACTTCAAAAGAAGATTATGTTCAGAACAATTTATTTCTGTTCAGATAGCCAAGCAGCTATCAAATCACTCAGTGCTTCCAGTTCTAGATCAAAACTGGTAATCGCATGCCGGAAAGCAATCGAAGAACTTGCTGAAGGCAATGGATTAAACCTTCTATGGGTACCCGGACATAAGGGAATTTTTGGAAACGAAAGCGCCGACGAACTCGCTAGAGCTGGGTCGGAAAAGGAATTTTACGGACCAGAGCCGGCTGTCCCAATATCACCATGTTGGTTCAGAAACCAAATTCAAACTTGGTCCTCTAACCAGCATGAACGATACTGGGAAGAGTTGGACACTTGTCGTCAAACTAAATTATTTTTAGAAAAACCATCTCCAATCATATCGAGTTACTTATTAACTTTAAATAAATCTCATTGCAGCATCTTGATCAGAGCACTCTCCGGTCATTGTAAACTCAACTATCACATGCACAAAATTCAGCGTGCTGAATCTCCAGTATGTGGTAGTTGTGAATCAGATGTGGAAGATCCCTTCCATCTTATATGTAACTGTCCCTCATTTGCCAGACTACGTTTTCGTACTCTGGGATCTTACGCTTTAAGCGAATCTGAGTTTAAGAAATTAAACTTAAAAAACATTCTATCATTCCTTACCGAATGTAGAAAAGAGCTTTAATGCTAATAATCCCTAGTGGAAAGGCTTTATGCCATCTTAAATAGATTGAATTTATTTCTTCCTTTTATCTATAGGTTTTTCAGGTTTCTCAGGTAAATGATGAAATCTTGGATAAAAAAAAGGCTAGGCACAATTTTCCCGTATGTTTGGATAACGTGCCGCTATTAAGCCTACCCCCATTCTGATACCTGATACCTGAAGTTCTTATGCGCATGACATAGTGATATGACATTTAACGTTAACCCTCATCTGTCCCAGAAATTTTTACTCGTTACAGTTCCTGGAGTGTCAATTTGACACTCCTGACTAAACAGAATATATCTCTTTTGTTTCTCAACCAATTTTTATGAAACTTATAGTTTTAGAAACTCAAATATATTTATCAGACATTATTCACATACAACACATAAGTTTTTCGTTATTCAAAGTATAAGAAAAAAATCTGAAAAAACATGCTTCGGAAAATAACTGTAGATCAGCTACGAAATAATAAAAAAAAAACACTCAGAGTCTGAAGTTAGATGCTATACGTTGCGTACAAGAAAATATTTTTTTTAATTTTTTAAGATCTTGACTACAAAAATGTGAAAAAATTGTGAAAACAGTACTTTTCAATTAATGAACTGTCAAAATTGTTTAAGTCACACCAGATGAAGTTTGATAATAGGATTGAAAAGTAGACGTAATTTGGCACAATTTAGCATTTTTAGATTATCAATATACGAAACACAGAATTTTTGACAAGTTTTCAAAGGTAGCTGTTTTTAAACATTTAGTCTATTTGCAATTTCTCAGATTTTCCTTGGCACTGGGTTTGAAGTATATTAACGCAAGACTTCTGCAATAAATTTATATTCACAAGAAAGCCAATATCATACCGATTCTAGTTGTGTAAGCGCTGCGATACTTTAAAAATATATAAAAAATTAAAATGTGAAATACTTTCTGAGTGCTCATAAGCTAACGCAAACTACATCTAGCTAAAAATCTTATTTTCTTCAAATGAAATATTCGTTTCCTGTAGATGTTTCATATTTCCCATCTGTTTCAAACACGATGGATCTAGAACATAGGTCGGCAATATGCGGCTCTTTGGAAAAAGAGCTGCGGCTCTGTAGCTCACTGCGCAAATATATATTTTAAAATAAAATATTTCAAAAATCGTGCTAAACCAATAATTTAGCCTTGTGACCTGACACACGAATTTTCGTACTTCGTGATGAAAATTTTAAAATTGCATCCGCTGTAGGAAAAAGCGGAATGGATCAAATCGCGAAATATGATTTTTTCGAAGCCTTGATTTATAATTTATGCTTTTTACTGTTTTCGAGCATCAGCATAGATTAAGATTAAGATTTATTTTATCACTAAACGTAAATGCAAAAAATTGTTTTCAAACAACAAAAACTAAAATCAAATTGTATATTTCCAAAACGCGTCTGTATTTGTCGAATCAATCGAACACAAAAGTTGAGCTGTAGCTAACGGAAAAATCAAAGTTTTTCGCTATCCAAAAAAAAAACAACATAACCTTCATTGAATTTTATATTTCAAGCACTCGCAACCACTCTTTTGTCCCCTATGACAAATTTTCAGTTGAAATTTCCAAAATCGTATTTGAATTAATCAACCATTTCGAGAAATAATCAAAACTTTGACACGTATTAACATAAAAATTTTGGAAAAATCACCTCAATCCAATCATATTTATTTATTTATTTTTGTTTCGATTATAGTCGTTTTATCATCTTTCTGGCATTCGCGACTTTAATATTTATTTAAATTGAAAACGATAATTTTATGTATCTATTTATTGATACCCCATTAGCATTCCAGATTGCCCGGATTAACCGGGGTTTGCTCGGATTTTCAAAAAAAAAAAAAAAAAATACTCGGTAGCCGAATAAATTCGCTTGCGTTTTTTGGAATTGTGATTCGATTTGAACGCCGGTGATGTGCCTTGGTAAACATTATTTTTCATGTGTTTATTTTTCCGCTTTTCTCTTGCCTTTTATTGGAATATATCTAAATTTTGGTTAGATTTTCCCGAATATTACTTGGATTTGAGTTTAAAATTTAGAAACCCAAAGCCCGGATCTGCCCGACCTAAATACATACAGAAAAAATCTGGATAGCTAACTCTATTTAATTTCAATCCGGCAGCCAAGATTTACCAAAGGTACACAAATTTCAGTAACGGCCAGATTTTTTTCATTTTTGATGAAGAGTTAGGTAATTACTGTTAATTTATTATCATTGATTTTTATTTCGAAACTTTAGAAGTGACCTTGAACTTATCTTGCCAGTTAAGATTTAAATTATTGGCTACATTAATTTCAGTTGAATTTAACCTCAATTTCTGGATTTTGGAAGGAGTTAACTAAATCTGGGGCCTTGAAAAAGCTTGATAATTTTAAGAAGATTTAGTTCCCTATTTTGTTATTAAAAACTTATTTCTTTGCCGAAGAAATTATAAATATTTTGTATATGTTAATACGTTCAACTTTTTCACTTTAACATCATGCAAAGTTTCTGCTTGATTTTATTTTTATTTTATTTACATAGTATTCCGTCTCCCGACATAACTTGACGAACATAATTCCTAAAATTCACTCGATCCATGGCAACCGTTCTCCAATTTCTCGGGCACCCCACGTTCGCCAGATCACGCTCCACTTGGTCTAACCACCTCGCTCGTTGCGCCCCCGCTCGTCTTGTTCCTACCGGATTAGTAGCGAACACCTGTTTTGCAGGACAGTCGTCCGGCATACTCGCAACATGTCCCGCCCAGCGTATCCAGCCAGCTTTCACCACCTTCTGGATACTGGGTTCGCCGTAGAGTCGCGCGAGCTCGTGGTTCATCCTTCGCCTCCACACTCCGTTCTCCTGTACGCCGCCAAAGATGGTTCTTAACACTCGTTGCTCAAATACTCCGAGTGTACGCAGGTCCTCCTCGAGCAATATCCATGTCTCGTGCCCGTAGAGAACAACCGGTCTAATGAGCGTCGTATACAGGTTACACTTCGTGCGAGGGCTAAGTCTTCTCGACCGCAGTTGCTTGTGGAGTCCATAGTAGGCACGACTTCCGCTGTAATTCGCCTCCGGATCTCACGGCTAGTGTCATTGTCTGCAGTCACCAGTGAGCCGAGATAGACAAAGTCTTCCACTATCTCCAGCTTGTCGCCGTCGATCGTGACCTTGTTACTACTGGACAAGCGGGTTCGGTCGGTCTCGGATCCGCAGGCCAGCATGTACTTCGTCTTGGACGTATTAATCATCAACCCAATCCTTCCTGCTTCGCGTTTCAGTTTGCGATAGATGTCTTCCACCGCCGCAGATGATCTGCCGACTATATCAATGTCATCGGCAAAGCAGATAAGTTGACTGAATCTGTTGAAAATCGTGCCCCGCATTTCGTCGAATAACACCTTCTAGCGCCACGTTGAACATCATGCAGGATAGACTATCACCTTGTCGAAGCCCCCTGCGCGATTCGAATAAACTCGACAATTCACCCGAAATCCGCACACGGCACTGCGTTCCATCCATCGTCGCCTTGATCAGTCTAATCAGCTTCCCGGAAAAGCCGTTCTCGTCCATGATTTTCCATAGCTCGTTACGGTCGATCGTGTCGTATGCGGCTTTGAAGTCGATGAATAGATGGTGCGTAGGGACTTGGTGTTCCCGGCATTTTTGGAGGATTTTCCGTAATTTGAATACCTGGTCCGTCGTTGACCGTCCCTCCATGAAGCCGGCCTGATGACTTCCCATGAATCTGTTTGCTGGTGGCGTTAGGCGGCGGAGTAGGATTCGGGACAGCACTTTGTAGGCGGCATTGAGGACAGTGATCGCTCGGTAGTTCTCACAGTCCAATTTGTCGCCCTTCTTGTAGATGGGACATATTACCCCCTCCTTCCACTTCTTCGGTAGCTGTTCTATGTCCCAGATCCGCACTATCAACCGGTGTAGACAATCGGCCAACTTGTCCGGACCCATTTTGATGAGTTCAGCTGCGATGCCATCCTTCCCAGCCGACTTGTTTCTATTCAGCTGGCGAATGGCTTCCTTAACTTCACTCATCGTTGGGCGTGGCTCCTCTTCGTCGTTGGCTACGCCGGCGATGTACCTTCCCCCACCGTCTTGATCTCCTGCATGTGCGCCGTTCAGGTGTTCATCGAAGTGCTGCTTCCACCTTTTGATCACCTCACGATTGTCCGTCAGGATACCCCCGTCCTTATCCCGGCACATTTCGGCTTGCGGCACGAAGCCTTTGCGGGATGCGTTGATTTTCTGATAGAACTTTCGTGTTTCTTGGGAACGATGCAGCTCCTCCAGCTCCTCGAGCTCCTCCTCCTCCAGGTGGCGCTTTTTCTCCTGGAAAATTCGGACTCACTGCCTCCTTTGCTGTCGGTGATTTTCCACATTTCGACGGGTGCCTCTTTGCACCACTGCCGCCCGCGCGGCTTTCTCTTCGTCCATCACCCTCCTACACTCCTCGTCGAACCAGTCGTTCCGTCGAGTTCGCTCCACATAACCGATCACGTTCTCCGCAGCACTGTTGATGGCTGTTTTGATGGTATCCCAACAGTCCTCGAGAGGGGCTTCGTCAAGCTCGCCCTCTGCCGGCAGCGCTGCTTCGACCGATTGCGCGTAGTCTGCCGCGACCTCAGGTTGCTTCAGTCGCGCGATATTTAACCGAGGCGGGCGCCGGTTTCGCGTGTTGTTCACTAGGGAGAGTTTTGGGCGCATCTTCACCATCACCAGATAATGGTCCGACTCGATGTTGGCGCCCCGACAGGATCTGACGTCGATGATGTCCGAGAAGTGCCGGCTGTCAATCAAAACGTGGTCGATCTGTGATTGTGTTTGGTACGGTGATCTCCAGGTGTACTTGTGTGGGAGGCGGTGCTGGAAAAAGGTACTACGTACGGCCATTCGTTTGGAGGCGGCGAAGTCGACAAGTCTGAGGCCGTTTTCGTTGGTCAGCTGGTGCGCACTGAACCTTCCAATTGTCGGTTTGAATTCCTCCTCCTGGCCGTACTGAGCTTTAAAATCCCCGATGACGATCTTGATATCATGTTTTGGGCAACGGTCGTATTCACGCTCCAGCTGCGCGTAAAATTCGTCTTTGTCGTCACCGGTACTTCCGAGGTGAGGGCTGTGCACGTTGATGATGCTGATGTTGAAGAACCGGCCCTTGATTCTCAACCGGCACATTCGTGGGTTGATCGGCCACACCCCGATCCCGCGCTTTTGCATCTTTCCCATCACTATAAAAGCTGTTCCAAGCTCGTGTGTGTTGCCGCAGCTCTGGTAGATGGCACGACCATCTGGATACGTTCGTACCGTGGAGCCCTTCCAGCATACCTCCTGCAGCGCTACGATGTCGAATTTGCGGCTCTTCAATTCGTTGGAGAGCACGTGGGTACTGCCCACAAAATTTAGAGATCGGCAGTTCCATGTTCCAAGTTTCCAATCGCTAATCCCTTTTCGTCGCGTGGGTCTTTGCCGATTTCCATCCGAAATTTGTTGTTCGTTGTTCGTTGCTTATGTTTTTTGTAGTCACAGGCTCGCAAGGCTCGCAGCTAACCCCACTATCTCGCAGGAGGATCGTCGTGATGTTGCTGTTTAGGGTCCCGAACACCACCAGGACGTTGTTGCACTCCGCACGCCGCCCCTGACATGGAGAACAGACGCGTACGAAGCCCCCTGACTCAGTCTGCATGCGACCAAAGCATCCACTGGGGTTGGGTACCCGATCTCCGCTAAGGTTGCTCGCACCCCAGCAGCACCACGGGGAGGTAGAGAATCGGAGTTGCAGACAAGAGGTGATATGACCACTACCCGAAGGTTGGGTGTATGGGGTCTCGAGTTGCACATTCACTAGCGTTCTGCTTGATATGAATTCTAAATTTTCTGACCCGATATTTGCCAACGCATTAAAATTGATAGAAAATCACACCATGTTAGAAGAGTTGACGAACCAGAAGAAAATCATGTACTACATGTAGAGTTGCCAGATAGCCCGGTTTTCTCCGGATTTGCAAGAATATTTAATATAATATTTGGGAAAAGTCCGGTCTCACCCGGTTGCCCGGATTTCATTGAAAAAGCCCGGTTTTTGCTTGGGTTGATTCTCGTTCTCATTCTCAAATCGAACCAAAAAAACAAATTGTGTTGTAAAATATTTTTTATGCATCCAAAACGAATTTTTGTAGCAAGTTTCTTAAAAATAATCATGAAATCTTTTTTGAAAGCCTGAACACGATTTAAAACCTGACGATGCCGTAATAGCACGGATTTTTCTGGCCCGGATACGTAATGAAAAAACTATGGCAACCTTAACTTAAAAGTAATCAGAAACAGATTTAAAAAATCCAAGAGTTTGAAAAAACTTTATATGCTTTTAAAGCTATTTCCGTAAAACTTATGTTCATGGATCACTCATGTATTTTGTTTTTTTTTGTCATTATAAACAAAACCAACAAATCTTTAATGTGGCTCTTGCAAACTCTGAAATTGTGAAAATTTCTTTTTTTCAACCTTTTCTCTTCTAACTCAAAAGGTTGAAGACCACTGATATAGAATAGTTCATATCTACTTAAAAATAAAAACGCTATGTGATATTAGACTGAGTCGATTTGGGGTCATTTTTGTATTTCCTCAACCCTGGGGTCTTAAAAGCTTCGTTTTGGTTCAAAACTCATCCATGATTTTTGTAGAATTTTTAAGTAACGTTTACATGAGTAACTTTGAACTTTTAGGTTTGTATGGGAAAATTGAATAAATTGTATTGAAAAATCAACATCATTTTTGTTTCTTCTGTGGAACCAAGCCAGCTGATGGTTTTTCTGCCAATTTATAAAATTCCTTAAGGGGGGGGTAGGGTCTAACACTTTCAAAAAATCGATTTTTTTATTTTTTTATTTTCTTATTGTAAAACATTTCAAGAATGTTGTGTCAAATTTTCAAGTCAATTGAAGCAAAACTGTAGAAGTTATAGGTCTTTATCTCCTCCTATCTAATACTGCAAGAAAGCAAGAGTAGAAACTTCAAACGCGTTTTTCTCGAAAGCACATTTTTAAAGTCCGTGGACATCGTCATTTGAAAACTACTTATCCGATTCTTTCCAAATTTGGAACATATTTTCTACATATGAAATACCAGACCCCAACGTTTTTCTTTTTTGATTTTTTTACTTTGGGGAGCTTTTAGAGGTGAAAAATGGCGGATTTTTAAGTGAAAAATCGTAGTTTTTACTTCAAACAGCCACAAAAATTTCATAAAAATATTTTTAGGTTAAATAAAAACGTTGGGGTCCAGAAAAACATCTATTAAAAATATTTTGCTCTGATTTTTTGACTTCAGATGATTCTGTGCTGAGATACAGTGTCCACCGCAAATCCTGTTTTCTAAAAGGCATCTTCGAAAATGCTCCGTCACCGCCTCATTTTTCAATATTTTTCTACGAAAAATTTACTAAATGTTCTTTTAACAATGCTTTGTATAATGCAAAAAATTTGAATACATTTGTTTGAACGATAGCTCTAGAAACAAATCGTGAAAATGGTGTTTTTTTACACCCGTTAGACCCTACCCCCCCCTTAAGGAGTTACATGCTTGAGCCTCGCGAAGTATTGCATGGAAAGGAGTCATGCAATACCTGAATTTATCGTTTATCAATGCGAAAAGATATATCCCCGTTCAACACATAATAACTTTTTTGTCTTATAAAATACGAAGTTACGGTCTTCGACAAAGTTGTTCAGCGGAAAATTTCCTTGAGGAATTTTATAAATTGACACAAAAACCATCAGCTGACTCGGTTCCACAGAAGAAACAAAAATGATGTTGATTTTTCAGTACAAAATATTCAATTTCCCATACAAACTTAAAAGTTCAAATTTACTCATGTAAACGTTACTTAAAAATTTTACGAAAAATTATGGATAAGTTTCGGACCACGACGAAGCTTTTAAAACCCCAGGGTTTGAAAAATTCAAAAATGACCTCAAATCGACTCAGTCTAATGTGACATATATCGTTTGATTTTGATTTGATTCTGGCTTCAATCTCATTGAACAAACTTAATGTTTTTGTTATTCAGCGGACCATCATATGTCAAAAATTTTGTAAATAATGGGCTATACGTTGTGAGAAATCAGCTGTTCGTTTGACAAGCAGGGAAATGGCTGATACTCAAAATCCAGTGCAAGAAAATCTGAGAATATGCAAATTGACAAAAAGTTCGAAAAACCTTTAAAAATTCACCAAAAATTCTGTGTTTCTAATTTTAAAAATCTAAAGATGCGAAAATTTCTCAAATAACGTCAACTATTCAATCTGCCTTTCAAAATTTATCTAGTGTGACTGTGACTTAAACAATTTTGACGAATCATTGATTGAAAAGTACGGGTTCCACATCACATTTTTACATTTTTTGTGGTCATGGTCTTAAAAATATAAAAAATATATCCTTATGTGCGACGTATAGCTTCTAACTTTACCTTTTTTTGGGACCTGATAATCTGCAGTATTTTTCAGAAACATGTTTTTTTTTTGAATTTTTTCTTAGACTTTGAATAACAAAAAACTGAAATGTTGTAGCTGAATATTATCTGAAAAAAATTTTGTAATAACCGATTGGGAAACAAGAGAGATATAAATATAAGTTTTAGTCAGGAGTGTTGAATTGACAATCAAGGTCTGGTTAGGGAGTTTTTATTCCTGGGCTTTTAGGGTGCGTTCATTAAAAAAGTTATGATGCTATATTAAAGAATTGAAGAATTCTTTGAGGGTCCCCGAAGATTTTTTTATTTGGATGCACCCGAATAAAGTTACAAGCCGCCAAACTTCCAATAGTATCATATTGACAACAAGGGTGCGGAAAAAATCTGTGTGTTTGCCAAAATTAATTCGGTTTTTCTGTGATTAACCCAAACAATCATATTTTTTAATATATTTGTGATGTCATAACGCAATATGCATCAATTGCTGTAATATTTGGTTTGTTTGATTTTAATTTTGCTTTTTTTCTGTTAAAAATGTTTTCAAAGAATAAGCATTATGGTGCTGCATACATTCAGGGGTAAAAAATACCACACAAAATTCTACTAACTGAAATCATAAAAAATATTTTTTGTTGGATGGAATTTTGGGAACAACAAACGCATGATGCAATACCATCATATTCCAGCATACGGAAACGAGATTTAAAAGGTGAATTTGATATGCCTTTTGATGCATTTGAAGACTGGTAACGGAAATATAAAAACATCTATTTCAAAAAATTTAGTGATTGTCCGAAAAAATTAAAAATAAAAACACCAACCGTGTTGGTTTAGGATGATAAAAGCAATATAAAGTTTGTAGGTGATATGATCAAGCCAATTTTTCATACTGGGCATAGTTTTTTACAGCATAGAAAAATGTAAAAATTTGTACATCTGTTGCTCGATTTGTTAAATTTTCTATGATTATTGAAAACTAAAAAAAAAAAAAGAATTAATACACGAAACTATGCCATCTTCATTCTGTTGTCATTAAATTAAACTTTATTGAATTATATCAGATAAAAATTAAATAAATGTTGTGGTATACAATTCTTGCATCTATGGCTAACCCTGATGTTGCATGATGCCCGTTTGACGGCACAGAGAACAGACGTACAAGCTAGCCCACGATACTTGTGTAAAAACCCCAACACCCTTTTTGAACCATTTTTTGTTTTATGGCTGGGCCACCAGATGTCTCCAAACACACCAAAGAGAACTGTCAAAACAAGACTGACTAAGTTTCAGTCCGTTTTCTATAGGTCGTATGAACTGCTTAGCATGCTTCAAGAAAATCGCTGTTGAAGTTTCGTAATACGTTCATCATGTTGCATGAAAAAAATAATCATAACAGTTATTATCTTTTTCCTTCAAATTTGTTAGAAATACAAAGTTTAAAACAACTGGATGCAAAAGTGATATGTTAAAGTAACCCGCTTTGAGATGCCTAGAATCAGTACTGCTGGGTGAGACTGATCGTCAAGAATGTTATTGTATTTGACTGGACATAGGTGATGCATATTTTAACATAAATTACTGTTCAAGAAGTGCGAAAACTTATACCAAAGCTGTTAGTTATCTTAACTGTCATAGTAGTGCAAAAATAAAAAAAGTGAATTTTCGCCCAGTTAAAAGTAACTCTGATTTTTCGGTGAGTTGCACCGGCACCAAGTGCGTTATACGTGTATGACAATGCCACGTTAGGACGTTTTTGCTCTTCTAGTTTTAAGCGCGCGATAATCTTCGGTGAGTTGCTCCGGTGCCATACGTGTATGACAATGCCACGTTAGGACGTTTTGCTCTTCTCATTTTAAGCGCGCGATAAAATTGTGCATTGTACGTGTATGACAATGCCACGTTAGGACGTTTTCTCTCCTCGTCATTAACGCGCGGTAAAACTCGGTGAGTTGCACCGGTGCTAAGTACATTGTATGTGTATGACAATGCCACGTTAGGACGTATTTGCTCTAAATAAAAACGCGATGAACTCGATAGTGTGCGACGCGACGAACATTAAATACTTAACTTTGCTTTGATCACATCCCTTCCCAAAGGGAATCCAGATCTAATTTACCTTCCCCACTAACAAACCACCCTTCCTGTGACGACCGTGGAGATTTAGAGGTGTATTCGGTCTCTAGTAGCAACGGAAGTCGAACTAACAATCCTTCCCTTTCCCCGATGAACCGTAAGGACGTGGCCGGCGCCGTTATTGACCATATAAGATAAGGAACCTTCGAAACGTGTACACAGAAAATGGTAAGCTAATCCCAAGCCCCATTTATTTGGATCTGTGTACAATTTTGATGGTTCTTGTCAATCACGGAGAAGCAACTACTGAAATGTACGGTTTATCTAAGCTCAAGCTCAAGCTCAAGTTAAAAGTAACTCTGATTTCATTTATTTAGCAATAAATTGAACACGTCCATTTTTCTGAGACATTGCATCGATTTTTTGGGAGTTCATAAACTATTACGACTTTTCGAAAACTGGGTACTTTAAAGTTGACTTGTAACTTTTGAACGGCGCAATAGATGGCACTGTTTGTAGTCAATTTCTAACGTATTTTTTTGGTGATAGCATTTGAAATTTTACACACTTTTTTGACGATTTTTTGTTCGAGCTTGTACGTCTGTTCTCTGTGTTTGACGGTCCTATACATGAACAGTGTGATATTTTATCACATTTTAGCATTATTTAGCATGATTAAGCATTATATTAGAAAGGTATTATCTCGACCGAAAATAGTTTCTATAATACATCCAAATCCATCGGAATTAAAAGAGAAGGGAGTGGAGGGGGGGGGTCTCCCTTACAAAATTATCAATATGACTAAATTTGAACAATTTTCGGAAACTACAGAACCGATCAACATGAAATTTGGTGTTTTGCGTTTTCAAGACCGGGAATGGTTTCTTTAACAATTTTCAACACTTCCGAATTCAGAAAGGGGGAAAAGGGAGGGGGCAAAATTCTAATAATTTTCGAAGAATTTTCGTAACATATTGATAAACGTAAGCGTTTCAACATGATGAAATGATTTATTGATTTGACAAATAGATTTGACAAACAGATGGTATAATGTTTTGAAAGACCCCTTCCATTTTAATGAATGCCAATTCTCATATTTGTATTATTATACTGAAGATCCCTTCTATTTTTAGTAAAGGGTGGCTCCTTCAACCTACGAACCTTTGTCAACAAGATACGTTGACAAAGGTTCGCTATTAAAAAACGTTGAAATTTATTTAAAAGGAAGTTAATTTAAATCAAAATAATTTTAACTAAGATATTTTTTTATGGCTGGGTTAGCAAAGCACACCAAGTAGCTGACCTGGTTTTATCAATAATCGAAAAATTTGTAGGAATTAAGAAAAATGTTTTGTTAGTTTGTATTAGATCCTACGGAAGATGAGCTTAATGAATCATTGAAAATGACAGTTCTAGAACCATGTTCAGGCAACGTCACGCAACGAGTCTAAAAATATTTCCAAAAATACGTCACAAAGACCGCACGTTGTGGTCGCCACGTCATTGAGTCACTCTAAAAATAAAGATGTAAACAGGACCATTTGTTTGATCAAATGCAGTTAACACAACAATCAGAGAAAAAAAACATTTTAATCTTGATCTCTGAGATTTTCCGGCAAAATGCACCAAACCGGTGAGAAAAAAGATATAAAAATAATGAGAAAATTACACTTCCTCTTAAAAAATTGAATTTGTGAGAGTGAGCAAAATTTTCAAAGAGAAGAAAATCTCGTTTAACTTGGGAAAGCCTAAGTGAAAACTCTATAAAGTAGCGGTCGGGAAAACCACTCGAAGACAGTCGTTTGTTTTTCCTCGCTTGGTACGCGCCTGAGTAAGTGGATCCGCTTGTTGTGTTAGCTTGGCTCTTAGCAATATCGCATTATACATATAGCCAGCTCTAGAATAGAAGGAAAGGTGAGAAAATTTAATAACTATGACAGCATCATCGGTGTGGAATGCAAATGAGCTGCACAAGACTTTGATGGGGAGAAATGGTTGTTGGAAAATTGATGGAATGGAATTCTAAAGGTGCAAACTGAAAATGCTATTTTTGAATTTAGTGGTGGAGTGTGATTCACGGGTGGAGTCCATTTTGGATTAGGCCATTTGGGACAGTTGTGAAGGTGACGTTGACAAATTGCGTGGGTAGCCGAAATACCTGTGTGTTACGTGGAAATCGAGAACGTTTTGGTGTGGAAAAAATGGGAAATGAAATCAGCTATAAATAATTCTGGTGACATTTTTACAGTTTGTGAGGTTTATGAAATTGAAGTTTTATGTCTTCCGGCATCATAGAATGTACTTTTTGTACGATTCTTGAATCAAAATTTATCAATACTATAGAAATTTGTGGAGTTAATTAGCGGATTTTATTTTTTTTACATAATTATATGAAACACTGTTTTCAATGGAAAACTTTCGATGGAAGAACATTCAAATGCAATGATTTGATTATTAAATACAACATTATCATTTTGAATAATAATTTTTTTTACAGTTTGTTGGCATCCCAGATGTTTTGTGTTTGAGAAGGTCAATTAATTTTCTGATTTGATTAACTTGAACACAAGTTTCTCAATGAGCTCTTTGTTTTGCTGTATCTTTAACAAAATTCTAAAACTAATAGTACTTTCTTATCGATTATGAAGAGTTTCTTTAAAATTTATTTGCGGTTATTATAATGCGGTTGACATTGCAAGTACGGATAAATAGGGATATTTGATTCCTTTTTCTTATTATCGCCATATCTAATTGGAAAAAAAAATTGCAGTTAGTCCTCTTTTGCATTTTCTGACAGCGTGTAATTACAATTTTAAATGCTGCAAAAGTTAGATCGATACTTGAACCCATAGATGAATTAGAAGCGTTTTTGTTTGGCTGAAAAAAATGTGATATTTTAAATGTTCAAAGAGACTTGATCGTTCCTTAAAGGAGACTTGATCCTTTAATCAAGGGGTGCTAAGCTTTAGCAAAACCATGAAAAATCTAAAGATTTAAGTTTCATTGACTTTTTCGGCCATATTAGTTTTCATTTCACAAACATTTTAGAAAACTTTTTCTTTAAAAAAATTGGAGTCTACTATTGCTTTAAAAAATGGCTTTAAGAAGTTATTGTTATACGCTAACGATTGACATATTAAAATTAATATTTTATTTTAATTTTTTCGTTAGGGAAACATTTTAAAGTGAAGAAAAAACATCTTCAAATACCAACTTGTACAAAAAATTTACTTACAAGTTGGTAGTTGAAAATCAGCAGTGAAAAGGAAAAAAAATCATGAAAATCATGCTCTATTAATAACCTTTGTTTTATATGTTATCACTCATTGATTTTTCTCGGTGAGTAAAACAACTATTTGTTTATATTTTCGTTCATGTTTATAACATACAAATTGGATATAGAGCGGCAATGTTTGCTACACTTTTCAATTGAGTCAAGATTTTTCAAAAACGAACCTGCCTTGCATGGCAGAAAATATAAATATAACGTAAGCTACAATGAACATTTTCAATCAAAAATTAAAGAACATATAAACATAGCACGCATGACTTTCCGGTCCAAAGTTTTGTCCACCGGACCCGGTTTCCGCTCCGTTTTTTTCTGTCCATGAAACAGTTTTTCTCTCATTACTTCCTAATGGAATTTATGTTTACTTATTCCATTTTAGCCGTCTGACTCAGCTAAATGTTGGGAATAGAACATCATTTGTACACGTTATTTTTGCACTTTTTCGAGGAAATGCTTCTCATTTTCACAAAAATCATGAAAAGTGTATCTCACGATACTCAAAGTTTTAAGTTAAACTGTAAACAACAACACCCAGCAGAAATCAGTTGTTTAAACGAGATCCGGAATGAGCAGGGTTGTATTAAAATCATGCTTAGGCATGATGGGACACCCTAAATATCAAGGTTGCCAGAATTTGTCCAGCACCTATACGGGCCGAATAAATCCTGGCAATTTTATCTAAAAACCTGGCAAAATCCGGGCATTTGTTTCGAAATTGTCTTTCAAAAATTCGAGTAATATCCGGGCAAATTTGTTCAAAACCCAGGAATAATACCACAAAAACTTGATTTTTTTTTGTTATTACAACTCATCAGTTTATTTAATATCGTATTTTTGGCTTCCAAAAAATCTTTCAACATTATTTTTATAAAAATTGCTAAGAAAATTTCGATTTGGACGCATAATTTAAAAAAATGTTCAACACAATTTGTTGATTCTCAACACTGCTGGTCGCTCTAGAAACGAACGTCACACCAATCTTGTAAACAACGCGCGAAGCGTTTGTTGTTTATTTTTTATTAAGTGTTGCCAGTTTTAGCTTTAATTGTTCGTTTTGTACCACAATTTACGCGCGAAGAATTGTAATAATGACTAAAATTGAAATAAACGATCTCTTTAGTTTCGGACGTCCTACAAGAAACAAGTTTCTATTTTTATCCGTAAAGGTCCTGAACAAAACATTGGTGCCGTGACCAGGATTGGGTAGCTTCCGCTACCCCGTCCTGGAACCAACCCCTAGAAAACCAGACTTGCATCGACAGCATCCAACTACCCCGTTCCCGATCAACAGTCCGACCCGGATGGATGGTACTGGTGTAAATGGTTTAACACCAGCCATCCGGGCTTCTGCCGTACTGGCTCCCGGCCAGTACTCGCTTTGGAAGAACTTCTCGAGTACGTTCTTCAAAGTCAGTGTGCCGATTGTTGGTCATGTGTGTGAAGAAACCCGTAATCGATTATGACCCAAGTTCCTATGAACTCACCCTGTGACCCAAGCCCAAGCCTGCGACTCAAGTTTGTTTGTCCTGTTCCCGATCAGCAGTTTGACCCAGATGGGATGTACTGGTTGGTCTTATGCCAGCCATCTGGGTACTTGCCGTACTGGTCGCCCGGCCAGTACTAGCTCCCAAAAGTTCCAATCAGTTGTTTTTTTTTTGGGAGTAATCGCGCCGATTGCTGATCACTTTGGTGTATGTATCCTGTCCCGAGTCGTCGCAGGCAGCCTAAGCATTTCCGTTCTCCAGTGCTGAGAACAAAATCAAAAGGCCAGCTGTCGATGTACTTACCCGTTCCGATGCATCCTGAAAACAAATATTCAACATTTATTGCCGTACTTCGAAGGAATTCCGCCCAACAGACGAATCGGATCACAACGTTAGTGCCGCTAAATTCGCTGAATTGTTTTGTGACAGGTGTTCATGGCTCAAACCAAAACAGAACTAGAGTGGCCAGATATAAAACATTCGTTTTAGGTGGCCAGTATGTTGATTCTCAACACTGCTGGTCGCTCTAGAAACGAACGTCACACCAATCTTGTAAACAACGCGCGAAGCGTTTGTTGTTTATTTTTTATTAAGTGTTGCCAGTTTTAGCTTAAATTGTTCGTTTTGTACCACAATTTACGCGCGAAGAATTGTAATAATGACTAAAATTGAAATAAACGATCTCTTTAGTTTCGGACGTCCTACAAGAAACAAGTTTCTATTTTTATCCGTAAAGGTCCTGAACAAAACACAATTGTTTTTTTATTTGGCAAATGAAGTGGATGAATTCGGACAAATTCCGTGCTGTTTTCAATGAAATCCGGGCAATCGGACCGGACTTTTCTCAAATTTTGTATGAAATATCCGGGCAAATCCGGATAAAATCGGGTAATCTGGCAACCTTACTATATGTGTTATATTTGTCATCAGCAGGCAGCCGTTCGTCGGCCGTCGACGCACAGTGGTCTTAAACTAAAAAACCGATCGAAAGTTATATAAATGAATCGATTGATTTAATTTTGAAATATCATGAATGTATTCTTGGTAGGATCAATTTTATACAGTTCTTAAGGGTATTGCATCTGATTTGGATTTATAATACTTTTGATCTATACCGTCAACTGGGGCAACATGCAACAATTTTCAACTTCAATGGCTTCTAAAATCTTAATGCTTACAGATAAACATACTTCTTGTACATCAAAAGTTTTAAGGTTGATCGGACATCAAACTGACGTAGTCACAAAAATTATTGGTTTTGCCAGTTATTTTGAAATTTACAAAAACATGCGATTTTCATCCTACTTAGAAAAAGGGGTAAGTTGCAACAAACTCTGTTATTAATGAAAAATCAAATGAAAACGTTTATATTATATTTATTATATTTATAGTTTTTGATACATTTGTGATGTCATTGCGCATAAAGCACCAATTGCAGTAATTTTTGGTTTCGTTGGAATTGAATTTAACATTTTTCCTGTCAAAAATGTTTTTAAGAAAAAAGTGTTAATCTGCTATATACATTTAGGGGTAAAAAATACTATAAAATATTCTATTATCTAAAATCATGTAAATAACTCTTAGGATGGATGAAATTTTAACGTTAACAAACGCATAATGCTAAACAATCATATCCCAGCATATGAAAACGCAGATTTATGAGATTTAGTCCTGATTTGCATTTTGTTGCAATTTGCCCCAGACGGCTAACTGAATTATAAAAATATTTATTTAAATTTTTTTGAGATTGTCAGAAAAAAAATTAATACACCAACAGTGTTGGTATTGGACAATGAAAGCAATATAAAGTTTGTAGGTGATATCATTAAGCCAATCCGTCATACTAGGTAAAGTTTTTTAAGGCATCGAAAAATGTAAAAATTTGTACATCTATTGCTCGATTTTTTTAAATTTTTTATGAGAATCAAAAACTTTAAAAAACTTTTTCACGATGTTAAAAACTATGTCATAATCAGTTTGTTATCATTCAATGATAGCTTTATTACAGTATATTGATATAAAAATTGAATGAGTGTTGTGGTATACAAATGTTGCATCTAACACTGCTTTTGCATGATGCCCCGTTTGACGGTAATAAATCATTGAAACAAGGCAAATCCGTAATCAATTTCAACTTGACCCAAAATACACTGGTACATTTGAGCTGCCTCTTCATGGTTATCTTCGAGAACTTTTCTTCTAATTTGAATTCACTTATCAGAATTGATATTTAAATAAAATATCCGTTTCCATAAGGCCGGAACAAATTTCAAATCCTTCTTTTGTCACTCGGAGTTGTAACATCGCGAGGGGAGAGGGATAACAAAAACAATGCGAAAAACTAATAAACTGGAATAAATTTCACGCAAACTTATATGCAACAAAATTTCATGCTATATCATTGCACAAAACATATAAATCAATTAATTGTTAATCGAAAATTTAAAAAAAAAATACATGAATACAAAAGGTGATAAAGCTCCCATCTTCCACAATTGTTTTTTGCTCTTCTAATATGTCGGATATTTGATAATTTTTTTCGAAATTTTCATAAAATACCTCAAACTTTATTTATCCCCCTTCGAGTTTTTTGAAAAACTCAAATGAGATGGGGGGTTGACAAAAGAAGACATTGATATTTGTGCCGGCCTAACAACGGTTAAAAAAAAATAAAAATGTTGAATGTTGAATTTTGGAGTATCTCATCAAAGTTAAACATAAACGTCATAATCCTTTAGATATGATGTCCTTTAATGAAGATATTTTCCAACGGGAGATATTTTAACGAATTTCAATTTGCTTCTCTATAGTGTTTGTAAAATCGGTTTAATAATTTCAAAATTGAATTTCAATTTTAAATGCATAAAATTTTACAATCCTATGAAAAAAGTTCGGAGCCATATAGGAGAAAGCGCCTGTGCGGGTTGAGCGCGGTTAAATGAGCCTCTGATCGGTTTACAAAAAAGCTGACTAACAACATATCTTATCAATACATTTAGGTGGTGATACGCTATGAACTCAAGAAAGAATTTTATTAATTTACCAACACAATTTTAAAATAAAATTCATACAAGGTTTTGATACCTTTTAATGTAATATTTTGACTTTCAAAAATTATACGTGTGGAAGCTCAAAACAAAAACTTGGGTAGTTTTGTGTTTCTTATTTAAATTTAGAAAGAAATACAAATTAAAGCTTTTATGAATGATTCGTAATGATTAGATAATGGAATAAGAAAGTGTTTTTGTATGCCATCAGCATGTTTTTAAAATGCCTCTATCCTCAAATAGCAGGTTAAATAGAATAAATATGTGGTTTTATCATTAACATTTCGAATCTCAGCACTTAATAACACCTTAAAAGAGAATTGAAAATCTCAAAATTGGTTTAATAAAGCATTTTTTGGATGGACAATGGCAAAATCCATCCTGGAATTTCATTTCTAAATTGACGACCAAAAATCCGGGCCGGGAAAATTTTGTCAAAACTCAGAAATTACTCAACAAAAATCAAGATTAAAAATTTTTTTATCAAAATTATTTTAGGATTCGAAAAAGCCTTTCATGATTATTTTTGCAAAATCTGCTCAAAAATTTTTTACAATACCATTTATTTTTATTTTGTTTGAATTGCCAAAAAATGTGAAAAAATCCAGGCAAAATGCGGGCATTTTTCAATTGAATCCGAGCAACCGGGCCGGGCGGGAATGTTCCAAAATTTTGTATAAAATATCCGGGCAAATCCGGATGGAACCGGGCAAGCTGGCAACCTTAGGGTAAAAACGATACAGGAAGGATTTGACAAACCAAATCCAAACCAATCAATCATAAGAAAGCAATTCACTCTGTTTCTTCTGGCTAGGCAATGGGAGTTATTAGTAACGAAGCTTTTGGGAAAAGCCATACATTTTCTCCTACCTACAAAACACCAAACACTTACCTGGCATCAAGAATGGATGCGCTGTGGAATTTGGGAGATGGTTTTGCAGGATGCAGCTTAAATTTCACCCAACTTTTGATAGATCCTACACGTTTTAAGGAGGAATAAAATAATAACTTTTTGCTTCGATCGCCTAATCTCTTGCTAGCTCTTGTTTTGAAATTACTTGTTGACATGGATCTAGGGAACAATTTTATTGAAGTCACCGAAAACCAAGTTCTTATCTCTAATAAAAAATGGACATTTAAATAGTTGTTTATGCAAAAAAGTGATTTTTTTCAACAGTGGAGTCGTAAATTAACGTTGAGTGTTGCCAAATTCTCTTGAATTTTTTCTCTTATTTTTAAAAATAGCTATTTTTATTATCATTTATGTTAGTTTTAGTTAATATCCGACCATTTTGAGTTATTTTTAATTCTTCTTTTATCATGTTTTTGATACATTTTGTACTGTTCTTGTTTTGTTTATAATGTTTGTTTTTTTTTGTTGTCATACTTGCTGTTTTTGCCATTCTTCATAATTTTTTAGTTGTGTTTTTTTGTCATTAGGTATTTGTTTTTTAATTTTTTTTTAAATTTTTGTCATTTTTGAGTACTTTATAAATTTTCTAAAAAAGTTTGATTTTGTTATTGTATTCCATCATCGTTTCTGAACGTAAAAACGTATGTATGTATGAAGTTTGTCTAAAATATATTGGTCCTGTTACAGCAAAAACTAAAAGGTAATGTTGTTTCTAAAAACCGTTCGATTTTGGCACATATGCCAAAATTGGATGTTGCCAAAATCGAGTGTTGCCAAAATCGAATGTTGCCAAAAGCGAACGGGGTCTGTATAAGTTGTAATCTAGCATAGCATGTTTTGTTGTAAACAAAGTTATTGTATTTTGAAAAATTCTACTCAAATTCCCAAGTTGTCCGTTATAGACAAAGATTTTATCACGATTTTTTTTTCTTCCAAAATCATGGACATTGACTCCTTTTCTGGTGTTTTATGATAGTTTTGATCCATCAAATTTTCATTTTCACGAAAAATGTATATTGTTTATATGTTTTTAGCAAATATTATTGGTATATTATTTTTAGCACTTATTGGGGTTTTGTAGTTTCATGTTCGATTTTTGAAATAAAAAGTGTTGATTTTTTTAAGTAAAATTTTTCTATGTTCCAGTCTCCTGTTAAAGTATATTGAGATTTTTTTAAGGAATTGAGAACGTTAGATCTCACAAAGGGGGGGGGGGGGGGGGGGGGTTTGAGTTTTGCGAAATCTAACTTTTTCTTACATTGGATGGAACCAATGTTGCTGTCTTCGAAAAATTTATTTTAAATTTAAAACTTACATTTTGACCATATAATGAAATCAAAGTCCTTCAGTGTTGGCAGAAATATTCACAATTTCATTAAAGGAATTTTTCATTTTTTTTAAGATAAACTTTTGATAGATGTGTTAGAGAAAAACTTAAAGGATGCTTAGATTCAGCGCTCTCGAGTTAGCCAAATTCACCTCTCAAATTCTCGACACCAAGGCAGAATGTGAATTTTTTAGACCTGTGTGAATTTTTATCCTTCAAAATATCAAAAGAATGCATTACCCTTAAACTTTATTACTGACGAAGATTTCAATTTCTCTCTAGATGTCTGTGGTTCCCATGATGTTCCGTGACTGGTGGGATGATTTCGATGCGCCGTTCCGCACTCGTCTGCTGGATCAACATTTCGGCACTGGACTGCGGTAAGAAAAATTATAGATTTCTATTGTAGGTTTTAAGTGATTATTGGTTGTGTCTTTTCCACAGTGCCGATGACCTGTTCTCTTCGTTGTCCCTGCGCAATAATACATCACCGGTTCTGAGGTCGGCCTATTATCGACCATGGCGCAACACTGCCCTCGCCCGCCAAGATTCCGGATCCACCCTGAATTTGGACAAGGAAAAGTTCCAAATCATTCTGGATGTGCAGCAATTTTCGCCGGAGGAAGTGACCGTCAAAATCAACGGCCGCTCGATTGTGGTCGAAGGCAAACACGAAGAGAAGCAGGACGAACACGGATTCGTTTCCCGTCACTTCACTCGCCGTTACATGTTGCCAGGTAATCAGTTTGTTTTTAATTTTAAGAATTACGTTTTTAATGTTTTTGTTTTATTTTAGATGGACACGACCCCAACGACGTCCTGTCGACGCTGTCTTCTGATGGCGTTTTGACGGTTACGGCTCCCAAGAAGGCACTTCCGGCTCCGAATCCGGAGCGCAGTGTTCCAATCCAACAGACTGGCACCCCGGCCAAGGAGCAGAGTGAGGTTAAGATCGAACAGGCCAAGTGAACGATTAACGAATGGGGTCAGCAAAGGAAAAGAAGCAGGGGATGCGGGGGATGGTAGCTTAGCTTTTCGTGTATTTTCTCTATCGATCAAAGTATTATGTGGCTTAACAAGTTGGTTCCGTACAAATAGCCGAGCATTTGTTTTCCTGATGTAACACAATAAATGTTTGTTTGGGTTTGTAAAGATTTAAAATTTATTTATTTCTGATGAATTCCATCTTTTTTCAAATTTCGGATGAATTAAACGACTTACAAACTTCCACTTAATAAAGTTTTATTCCACCTTCAGAGGTTTAATCCAAATTGTAACATCGTTATGGAGTTTAGTTTCAGTTTTTTCCAAAGGGATCTGGTTTCGGTTTGCTTAATCTCTGTTTAATCTGACATTGATAACGGTAGTGCGATTTGATTGTTGCTGTAGATCAAACCCAACGGGAAGTGTTTTCTGTTTAGCACAATTTTCAAAGGGTGTCTTTTTTTCTATTCATTCACCTACTAGTAAAAGAGTTTGTTCTACTGTATTAGTCTCACAGTTGCTTCCACTGATTTTTGTTTCCGGTTTTTGTTTCACAATTGTATAATTTAAATATAATTAGGCTCTAGTTGTTTTTTGTTTTCCATTCTGGTTTAACGTTTACGACAATTCACTTCAAATACATTTAATATGTGTGTGTTTATGTGTTTGTATACGATGCATTTTTCCTCCTGCCTTTTACTGAAATCAGAGTTTTTTTTTGTATTTAGTTAAATAACAGACAAAAACCCATGATTTGACTTTGTTAAAGATTTTTTTATTATTATTTCTATTTGTTCAAGTAACCTCCAGTGTATACTTAGAATCAGTTAACATTATTAGAAACTTATCCGATTTGTGATCCATTATTTTTCATTTTATTGGATTCTCTTTTCTAATTCCGATAATTGATCCGCTTCATTACTTTTACTTCAAAGACACTATACAAAACTAACAAATGGAACTACCAATCTGTATATTCATTGAAAACCGCGTGAGTTTCCCGTGAACATCGTCCAGGATGTATTCATTCAATTTTTCAAATATTGAGTAACCGTCAAGCCATCTCGAGATAATGGGAAAATCGGTTGTCAGCGAGAATTACTTTATGGAATTCGCCAAAGAAAGGATTAGCATTTCGCCTTTTGTTTGAACAAAAAATTTCAGCGTTTTTTTTCATATTGTAGATATATGAATTTAACTTTAAAAATGATAGAAATCAACCAACCTATTTGACAAATTTTCATAAATTTATGTTCAGTTGTGCGTAGTGCGTAATACGCTTCATGGTTACTTCCTTCTTCCAGAATTTTTTCGATTGCTGAATTTTCTAGTTGACAGTTTTGATTTAAAAGAAAGGCTTTCATCATCTGAATTCCATAATATTTCTGGCATCACTTGTTTGATTTCATTATTCAAATTCAAAAGAAAATGGAGAATTTAGAAGCTTAGTAGTTGAAGCAAATTCAAAGTTCATAATCATTTGCTCGTGATGAATTTAGGCGTATCAGAGAAAAATTGAGGCTATTTTTCGTTGAAAAAATAGCCTTTACATTTCATTGCGTAACGTCAACTGGAGCTACATGCAACACTTTTCAACTTCAATGGCTTCTAAAAACTAAATGTCCACAAATAAGCTTACCTATTGTACATCAAAAGTTTTAAGGTTGATGAGACATCAAATTGACATAGTCAGAAAAAATATTGGTTTCACCAGTTATTTTTTTAAATTTCAAAACATGCGATTTTCACTCTACTAAGAAAATGGTAAGTTTCAAAAAACTCTGTTATCAATTTAAAATGAAATGAAAACGTTTGAAAATTTCTAGGTTTTGATTAATTTGTGATTTCATAACGCATAAAGCACCAATTTTTTGGGTTTGTTCGATTTATATTTAACGTTTTTCTGTCGAAAAACGTTTTTAGAGAAAAAAGCGTAAGTTTGCTGCATACATTTAGGGGTAAAAAATACTACAAAATATTCTATTAGCTGAAATTATGAAAATAAATCTTAGGATGGATGAAATTTTAATGTTAACAATCGCGTTATGCAAAACAATCTTTTCCCAGCATATGGAAACGAGATTTATGAGGTTTAGTACTTATTTCCATTTTGCCCCAAACAGGTAACTGACTTATAAAAATATTTATTTGAAAAAATTTGGAGATTGTCTGAAAAATATTTTAACACCAACAGAGTTGGTATTGGATAATGAAAGCAATTTAAAGTTTGTAGGTGATATCATTAAGCCAATTCTTCATACTGGGTAAAGTTTTTTTTACGGCATTGGAAAATGTAAAAATTGGTACATCAATTGCACGAATTTTCAAATTATTCATGAGAATCAAAAACTTTTAAAAACTCTATCACGATGTTAGAATCTATGTCTACATCAATTTGCGATCATCAATGATCAGTATTTTACAGTATATTTAAATAAAAATTTCATGAGTGCCGCAGCCGTGGTGTAGAGGATAGCCTTCCAGTCTTCTAAGCCAACGGACATGAAATCGAATCCCGGTCACGGCAAACATAGTACACTTTCTGTGGGTTGGTGGTTATAGCATTTGTAAGATGCTAGCCATCATATCCTTGAATGATGTACGCTTAGAGTTAAATGAAAGGAATCTCTTCGATGAAACATCAAGTTTCATTGAGATTCTATATGTGTTTGTGTTCGTTTTTAAAGCATTTTTTTGCTCAGTAAATGATAGGCACCGATTTCGGTTACCGAGTTGTTTTTACCGAACCAATTCTCTAATTTTGAAAACAATCGATAACTAATAATTTTGACATCTATTTTCAACTGAACTTCATTACACTGTTAAACAGGTTTTTAGACAACATAAACGTCAAAATTTTCCTTGGTGTTGTATGAGTAGGATGGAAGCTTTCTCCTCACTCTTTCACTTTTTTCTTGGTTGTTCGCTGTCTTGCGTGCTGGGTTGCCAGGTGCCCAGATTTGTCTGTAAAACCAAGACTTTTGGCCCTTCGTCCAGTTATTGGTCAGACACAGATTTTGCCCAGATTTTTGCTGAGAGTGCCCAGCTTTTACAGACTTTCAAAATTGAATGATGAAATCAATATTCATGCACCGGATTTGATCCGTAAGTGCCAGATTAGACTAAAATCTCGAAATCTCGCGTGTATTCATTAGTTTTTGACCAATCATTCATTAAACAATTCTTTTTTAAAATAAGATCGGCATGGTACGTAGCAGGAAACAGTGTTTGTTATATAGTTCTCAACTCTAAAATAACCCGAACACCGCAGGATAACGTAGACCCTCCCCACCCCCGCTCACACGCATCGTCAAATTTCTTGTTTAGTACCAAATTTGTGATCTTCCCTGTGCACAGACACACACAGACTTTTTTTCAAAATTGCCCAGATTTTTACTTCTCAACGACTGGCATCCCTGCTTGCGTGACTTACAGTGATCTGAAAACAATGTGGTACAAAGAAGGGATGAACAAACACGCACACTATTACAGAACTCGTAATTCAAAAAGTAAAAAGGTAAACAAAGCCTACGTCACTTGCCAGGGTGGTAATGTATCCTAGGCGAGAATCGTAAACAGCAGTTGGCAATGATTTTTTCTCTAGTTTTTGCTGGTACAGCGATAATGGTTGTTTGTTTGCAACTGACGTCACGAATTAGCATGGTTACAATCAGAGCGTACAAAATTCACCGTCAGCAGTCATAAAACTGTGACTGTGAAAAAGTTAAAGCAGTCGCATTCATAACAGACACCTTCAAATGAGTAACCAAGCAAACAATCTCGCCTCAACCTTCAGTCAAATGAAGCGTTGGAAAAATCATAGTCGCCTTCAGCCCGTCGTCGTCTTTTGGACTGTGATGGAATAATGTTTACACAAAAAACCATCTTAGGACGACGCCGAAAAACACAAGTTTCGTTATGGTCGTGGCTGAAAAAAAAATCTGAAAACAACGATCATCGTTTCCGTTTTTGGAGAATAGTCCAGGATAGTTCGGGACCGGGACATTTTCGAACGTAACATCAACTGTCACGACCGATAAGAATTCGATAGGGACTTGAAGGACAATATCGACTACGCGCAAAAAAATTGCCTTTCATGATTATCTATATAAAAATTCCTTTACAATATTGTAATTCCGCAGTTGGTATTATTTTTTAATCCTAATTTTATTTGTTTTCGACACTGGCAAATCACCCAACAAGCAATCCAAATACACAAAATTTTTCGAATCATACATAAAATGCTTTGAACCGACGCCGTCAACTTGCTTGACGACCGTCGTTTGAAAAATAACATCCGTCACGTGAACAGAAATCCATGACGATAGTCAAGCTTTTCCAGTCCCTTGAAGCTTGACTAGTAGTCAAATGAGATTTGAAACGTGATGATGAAGGAAAATCAGCAACCATGTCAACTATGATACTTGAAAAATGTCTGCTCTGGTTACAATGTTTACAAAAAAAAACTTTCACTAACACTTAGAACGGGATTTCCATCGCCACCTGAGATATGTATACAGGTTGGGCTGAAACGGGTGATTCACGCGGAAATTGTGAAACAAAATCGGGAAAGTTCAATTTTAATTTGTTTGTCTTCCTGTCGTTGTCGTCAACGCAGCTCTTAACAATGGTAAGCTGCTGTTTATCCTTTCTATAAATTCAAATATCAATGAAATATATTCTAACTAATTTTAAAAGATGGCGGATACAAACAGGCTGGTATTTTTTTTTTCGAACGGTTTGCGAAGGAAAACGTATTGAATTTGGGGAAGATGATGACGAGGAAATTCTCGTTGATGGTTTAGTAGCTGTTGAATGTAAGGTGATTTTATCAAAAAAAAATCCTTAAATATTGAAAATAAATAAAGGAGCTTATTCTGCGACTCGAGTGACGTAACTTTCGAAATTTCATTCCGTTTTGCTCTCTAACTTCTCTGAATTTACGTTTTGGATTTGCTGTTATTGGTCTTCAGAGCTCATCTATACACAAATTTCTTTTTTGAAGCATTTGAATGAACGGTTCAGGTGGAAACAATTCTTAATGAAATATGCATGTCGGCAACATTTAACGAAACCTGTTAAATTATCAGTAATTTTTACCGTAAACCGTAAAACGATCGGCAATTCGAGCTAATGCAAAGCGCATTACGCTGCGCGAGATGATTCAACACTCGAATCATCTGTGCATCTTCAGCTGAGATCAATGAATGTTTTGCGGTTTTCGGAAGAATTTTCGAAGGTTTTACAGTTTTTGGTAAATATTACCGGCATTTCGGTAATAATGACACTATTTATACAAAAATTATCGATTTACCGGTAAAAAAACTACCGGTTTTTGGTAAAAATGCTGAATATTTTTCAATTTACTGGTAGTTTGATAATATTAACTGATATTTCAGTAATATTAATTGAAATTTCAGAAATAATTACAGAAATTTCGGTAAAATTTTCCGGTTGTTCGGAAAATATTACCGAGGTTTTAAGGCTTTCCGGGTAAAAATTCTCGATGATTCGGTAATAGTTGCAGATGTTTCGGTAGTAATTACAGGTATTTCGATAATAGCATAGGGTATTTGGTCAAATCCGGAGATGCGTAAACTCGCCTCGGAAAGAATCATTCGGCTGATTTCTTCCGAGTTTAACTTGCTATTTGCAGATTGATTTTATCTTCGTTACAATCATGACATCAATGTGCACAAAACGAAGAAAACAGTTTTGCATTCATGTTTTCCATGCCTCGCAGGAATAAAATCACAACAACGAAACAACAGAACGAAGCTGACCGTACACGAATGCACCCGAGCGATCGTTGCCCGACGGACCGAGTTAACATTCCTCGCACCCTTCTCTCGCACGTTTCCCGTTCCCTTGTATCTATCACTTTTAGCCACGCCTCCATGCGTTGTACGATTGATGTGTTCGACTGCCGAACGAAAACGATTTTTTCAGAACTGTACGTTCGTTTCGCTGATGTTTCCCCCGATCCGCGATTTCGAAGCTAATTTTTGACAGATCGTGTGTGTGCAAGAAAATGTAAACAAATGGGTGGAAATACTAGCCTGTAATAAATTATGATTTTCTCTGATTTGGTAAGGATTTTCAAAAAATTGTGAACACATGCTTAAAGTAAAAGGTTCAGAGATTATTGTGAGCTATAGGAGAAAATCTGTATGTACCGTGATGCATCGTAAATCGACGACAAAAAATGTGGTTTTTTTACTATTCCAAAAACCTCTTGGAGTATTTCACATATTTTTGAATGAAAAATTAAGCCAAGTGCACATTTTCAATTGCAATTTGTTAAAAGATAAGTCAATTAACATTTCTTCAAAATTTGGAAAAGCCTCAACAATTGATAAGCTAGAAATTTCTATTCAAAAATCCATAGATTTTTGCTATTTTCTACTAAGTTTTCTTCTGCAGCTACATACAATCAGGCGTAATAATTTGAAAGCTGGAGGGTGGATTTTTATATTTGATGGTGGTTTAAGTGAATAAAAACCAGATTCTCGAGCTACTACACAATTTTAGATTACTTTTATGCTATTCAATTGATATCGTTCAATGGTATTATCATGTTCTGTCGTTTTATCGGACCTTATGGTCTGATTTTTTTTTTTTTGGCGAAACTTATTGAAAATTTAATTAATGCAACCAAAAGCCGTAAAGAATTTCAATTAAGAATTTAACATTTTATACTGTCTTAAGCTGAAACTTCATACATTTTTATATCTAACTTATTTATGAAATGTTATATTTAAACTTAATCCAACAGTTAGTTGATAGTAACAACGAACAAATCGTTCATGCATACATACCAGCCAAAATGACATGAAGTTCAATATAAAGATATAATATAAAAATATGGATAACAAATTTGAAAAAAAAGAAAGTCTTGAAAATAGGCGCAAACAATTATTTTACATTGGTTTACATTTTTACATTTGGATTTTTCTCACCGACTGACTAGTTTAAAATGGATCAATCACATAAAATTGACTCTTCAACCGGGCAAATTTATTAGGATTTAAGTGAAAAAATAAACTTAAATCTTCAAAGGAGTGTTTTTTTTCATAATCATTTGGATTTATGAAAATTTTACTCAAAAGATTATAAAGTCTTCTATAGTTTATCGTTTACCCAGAATGTTGCTCACGCTTCATCGTACTACTCCAGATGGCAGCAGCGCAGCTTCGAAACAGCGAATTGCTGTTTACTCCTGCCGAGTTTACCCGAAGCTTTCTTCCTGATGCTTTCCGAATTGAACTATCGATAGCATCATTGCAGTTTGAGTTTAACGAAATAAAATCGTTCTGCAAAGAAGGGCAAAGTGCGAGTATGAAGACTCGCGATTTTAACATCTCTGGTCAAATCTACCGTTTGTTCATCATAAAAGTATCGAGCTTTTATAGTTTTTCGATTAATATCTACCTGCTTTCCGGTAATAAATACAGGCATTTTGGTAAACACTTCCGGATTCTTCGGTAATACAACAAGCTGTCACATTGACAACTGTCAAAATCAGCTGTCACATACTAACCATGAAAAAATTACCGAACAGTTTAGCGAACTCCGCATGTTACCGAACTCGGTCATTTTCGTTTATTGTGTGGAATGTAAAGTTACGTCTATTCAAAATGGGTTAATTTTTCTATTAGTGTAGAACCAATAGAGTATTTCCTGAGACAGAATGTGGTAGGGTAACGTTTTGTTTTCGTTTTGAAAAATGTAAACAACAAGTGATCGCCATTTTGATCTTTGATGATAAGCACTGTTCAATGCTTTCTTTGAAAAACTTCATTAATTTAAATCATTAACATATTTTCATGTCTTAACTTGTTATGAATTTACAATTAAATAAATAAAATATTTATGTTCTCCTCACCAAGGTGCGCTTGCAAAATCACTACAATTGCATAGCCAATTTTATTTCGTTACTATCTGGTTATTGAACTTGCGTAATGTTGTTGTTATGTTTACCCTACCACGATATGCCGAGAAAATGTAAACATGAGAAATCAGCTGTTCGTTTGACAATTGAGGAAATGCCTTATAGAGTTGCTTTTGACATTTCTTACGCACACTTGCTGAGCGTGTACAGAAGAGACAGGACAATTAAAGGGTGTCCACAATGAAATTGCCACACTATGAAATTGCTCAAACTTTTATACCGTTGGGTAGAATTTAGTGAAAATTTGGGTGGATTTAGTTCATAGTGCATTGTTTACATCCTTGAGATTTAAAGTCCTGTGATCAAAACTCGCGAAAATGGAGTCGAAAGAACAGCTCGTGCGTGATAAAATCTAAGGCATTCATCACGAGAACAAGGATCTCTCGCATCGTTCCATCGCTAAAACGTTGGGAATCGCGAATTCCATGATGTCGCGAGTGATTAAGCGGTTCGAGGAACGATTGACCACCGATCGGAAGCCCAGAAGTGAAGGAAAAAGTATTCCGTACAACACCAAAAATCATAACCGCGTAGTTGGGGCCTTTAACCGAAACCTGAACGCCTCCGTTCGGGATGTGGCTTAGAAGCTGCACTCAAGCCTTATTTTTGTCCAGAAGGCCAAAACTAAGGTTGGACTTTGAAAGTTCAAGGTACAAAAGGCCCCTAATCACGACGAAAAGCAGAACAAGTCCGCCAAAACCCGTGCCAGGAAGTTTCACCTCAACATGCTGACGAAAGTTGAATGCTGCATCATGGACGACGAAACATAAGTGAAGGCCAACTTCAAACAGATCCCGGCAACCTGTTTTCCACGGCCAAGGATAAGTTCAGCGTTCCGGAACAAGACATCTGCACGTGCGGGAAGCGAAGTGCACCTTTCTTGACCCAGGACACGATGAATGGACAGAAGCGGCTGCTTCCTCTCCTGAAGGCCCACAACGTCCCAACAACCTTCTGAATGGATTTGACCTCATGCCACTAATCCAAGGACGTGCTGGAGTGGTATGCGGACAATAAGGTCAATTTCGTGCCAAAAATGTTCAACCCTCCCAACACTTCGGAGCTCCACCCCATCGAGAAGTACTGGGAGATTACGAAGCAGCATCTTCTTAAACGACCTAAAGTAGTGAAGACAGTCGAGGAACTGGAGAAAGTATGCAAAAAACGATTGATTCACAGGTTGTGCAGAATCTTATGGCCGGGGTTAAGGCCAAGGTTGGGGTATTTGCGTATGGACTATAAATAAAATACGAGTAAAATGATAAAATGTAGTTTAATAGTTATTTTTCAATCCCTGAAAATTTTATAGCAATCGGATGAAAACTCGAATTTTGCGAATCAATTTTGTGATTTGAAATTTCATCGTGGGCAACCTTAAACCTAAAAAATTCTTTATACAAAACACGGGCAGCCGGTTGACAAACATGGTCATTTTTAGGTTGAAACTTAAAAAGTAGGTGGTGTGACAAGCATAATATCACGAACACTACCAGCGACACTTAGAACTATATGCGTAACCGAGTTGACCGTGTGTACCAAAACGACTCAATTAGTTTTTTCGTGTAAGATCAAAGGGCGTTACCAAGACCCCGTCTTGACAATATCATTTATGCGGGGAAAATCGAGGTAATCAAAATAAAAACAGTTCCTGTAGATTTAAAATTCTGAGATTAGGTAAAATGATTTATCCAGGAAAAAAAGAACAGTTTTGAAATAAAACATGAGTTATAATAAAAAAAACTACAAACTTCCTTGCCAGTTTGTATCATCGGTATTCAACTCTGAATCAGAATTCATTTGATCGAAATCTTGAGGCTCAAAATTCTGTATTTCCTCTTCTTCTGGGGCGCCATCAACATTGGATTCGTTCTGATTCGAAGAGTCTCTTCAGCAGATTTCCTTAAATATTGTTGAAGCTTTCAAGAAGTTAGAGCCATTGTCCGTCGTCAAGAAATACATATTATTTGGATCTAATTTATATTCACTTGAAACATCCAAAATGTCTCCAACAATCGAAACCACTGTGTTTCTGGAAAATCGTTCTTTCATGGCCAATGTTCGCACGATCACACCTGCAGCCTCAATTATCTGGACATGCATTCCTAACACGATCCTCCTCCGGCGAGTTGCGATATCCGCTTTCAGGTAGAATATTTTATTCCCTAGTTCTGTTCCGATGTAGTGCTTCAATCCTGAAGCAACTAGTTCCACTTTTTTTGGAAATGTTCTTACTATTTGTGTGAGGAAGTTTTAGTCCCTCATCTCATCCAATCGATTAACAATTTTCGGGCAAAGGGTTTATTAAAAAAAAATTCAACGAGATATTACATTCAGTAACCCAAACCAACCCAACCAGTGCCGAATAATATGTCTCCAAGTCCAAATCCACTGATTTTTTTTTGTGGAGGAGAATTCACTACGAGACTTTCTTTCTTCATCACTACCATTTCTTCAGCAGTTTTGGGGTGACTGCTTTTCAAATGCCGAGCCAGATTGAATTTAGAAATGCATGTGAAAATCCCGGATGAATCTCCACATAAATTACATACCTTCACTTTTTTCCGTCAATTCCTTGACATTCAGAGAATTTCGACTTTACATCAATGTCTTTCAGTTGATTCATTTCGAAAAAAAGCACTTGGACACATCAGAAACGCAAAATAACGCCACTTATTGACAGCACTTTGTGTACACTTCAGAGCACTCCTTAAGAGCGCTATCATTGAGTGCTCATTTCGTTTTTAAATGTAGTGTGAGTGCCGGAAATAGCTCGTTTTGTTTCATTCGCGACTTTATATCAAAGATGCAGTTGGCAGACAGTCATTGAAAAACTTATCCGTCACAACTGTGCTCGAAATTTACTCTTAGGCTCGAACTCACGGACATCGGCTCAGAAGGAAACTGACTTGCCAACGCAACTATATCACAAGTCCTAACTCATTTTGAGAGCAATGAGACAGGTCCTCTTTTTAAATCACATCTGTCAGTTTTCTATCTGACATTAAACCACGTAAGCATATTTTTTCTCAAGTTGATGGATTTTATTTGAAACCTATTGCGTCTGAGAATCAAATTTTTTAACTTTGATGTAACGTGATACCATTATTGGGAAGATGAAGAAGGTTGATTTCTGTACGAATTGTAAGAATACATAGTAATGAACTTTGGTTAATGTTTTATTAGACGAGAATATTCAATTATTTCAAATGATTGTCACTGGTTTATTGATTCTGTCTGATTTTCGCAAATTTTTAATCTGATTGATTAATACGGGCAAAGATACATGTTTCAACTGATTTTCTCAATGCTTTCATCCGTGTGGTACAACGTTACTCATACCTTTCAATCTACAATTTCAAACTAATTCTGTTTAGTGTCTTTGTTTTTTTTAAGCTTTCCGGATCAAAACGGTTTACTGCGAAAAAAGATCTAAACCGGATCTTCATTTTCTACCCTCCAATACACACCCATTAAACATCGCAATATTTTTTTTTCTAATGATAATTTTACTTCTTCATTTTTACTGTAAAAGTTTGATATGACCAGCACATCAGAGATATATAGTTCCTACACACAAAAAATTTGCATTTATCTTCCCCACATTAAAAATCTAGGTGGTTCTCCTATACACAAGAATGCATTTTATTAGTTGGCTGCCTTCAGTTTGTTATCTGTTTTAGTATCTAGTTGTTTTTTTTCCGTGTCGGTTTGGTTTTCGTGATTTAGTATTGTAGTGTTTTTTTTAGCTGTTTAAAGACTGATAGTAAAGTTTTGAAAGGTGATTCGTGAAAGTAGTGTTGTAGTAGTTGTGCACTCGATTGATTTTCCTTAACTTTTAAGTATTTTTTTTCATTCATTAGCTAGCTAAGATTGTTCGGTTATACGAAACCTATCATAAGTGAACTGTTCCAGCAGATATTTTTTTAAAAGGTGAACATGAATGTAGGAAGGTTTGTTAAAAGATTGGTTAAAATTTGAGCCCTAGTATGGTTAAGACAGTTCAAAAGTCAAGCTAAAAAGAAGTTTTTTTTTTCTTGAGATGAACAACAATTCTTAGTTACATACGTATAGCGTTTCCGGTTGTTTATTTTTGTATCAACATTCATTATTTGTTCTAGCCATGGTCTGGTTCAATGTATAACCTTTTATTTCTGTGAGACAAATTTAAACATTAGATCTTCTACAACAGATATCACTAGTTGATTTTATTGGTTAGATGGTTTGAGGTCCAACTATTTAACTTTATTTTGTTTTTTTCAGAAATGAATTGAAACGAGTGATTCATTAAAAAAAGCTATTTTGACAGATATTCATAGTACTTCGTTCCGATTCTCAAATAGAATTTTATTTTGAAGACTTGGTCAATCTCAAAGCTCGATATAAGAACTTATTTGAAATATTTGAACTCTAAATGTTTTTTTTTCTTTAGGACCCCAAACTGGTCGATACAACTCGTGTGGACACAATCCAGCAAGCACCATTTCAGACATTGAGATGTAATCTTCGGTGATTGATTTTTTCATAAAAAGTAAAATAAATAAACGGTAGGGTATTCAAATTCCAACGATACAGTTAAAAATATAATTTTATAAGCACGGATACTTTCAACAACACAAAACTAGGCGCGAACGAATCGAATTAACGATGACGCCGACGTATCGGAGGGTTTTTTTTGTTCTATTTTCGAAGAAGCTTGGCCACGGTGAACTTCCTTCGATTGGGGCAACGACGGTTTCAAACCTCATCTCCCATGGGTACAGTTTCCTCATCCACGAATGTCAGCTGCTTCCGCTTGATGTCGTTCAAGGTGTTGATGCCTTGCTCTTCGAACTGTTTCCACTTGGAGTAGTTGTGTTCCATGTACCGAACGATCTCCGGCATTTCGATGAAACCTACAAAAAGGAAATCGTTCAATAAAGCTTATATTTGAATTCCGGGATTTTTTTTGATAATTTTAGGAAATAGGTCTGACAGTATGTGTTGAGAGAGGTTTCATATATAAGTTATGCCTGATCTCACTAGCGCAAGTATGATCTTTTACCTTCAAAGGCAAGTTTGATCGAAATTCTGCGAGAATTAAGGTCAGAGGTCACAGGTTGAGTTAAGGTATATGTCGTAGAGGTATATGTGGGTATACCAAGGTAAATCTAACTCGCATTTTGAAGGATACTGGTCAAATCTGTCAAAATGTATAAACAAGTGTTGAAAACGCAGGTTTCAGTGGTGGAATAGAGCTTATCTGTATTCGTTTTGTACGTCAAGTCTTAAAATAACCACCCATTACAATAGCGATAGCTATTTGTCATTTTACACTTATCATATTCCCTAACCGGGAAAGTATTCATATCTCAATGAGTACTTTGATGCCCTTACCCAGAATATCTGGCAACACTATTGTGTTACCACGAACCCAATTTGAGTAGTTTCGTTTAACCATGTGATGATGTATACATTTGTACCATGTCATCAACAATCATTGATCTATTGTTCTCGATTGCGAATTGGACAAAGCAAGAGGAACCAAAACAAACAATGTTTTGATTCTGCTCGTGGCAGCAGAAATCTGCTGCTGTTACGAACGTCGGAGGAAACCGTAAGTTTCAACAAAAAGTTTTTTGACATCCCTGATATATATTGGACAGAGTCTCGTTAAAAAATCTAAAATTCCGATATTTTCGGTTTAAAAACACAGTTTAAAAGTACTTACTATTCCACGCATCCATCATATCGTGGATGATGTACTCGATGAAACCGATCTGACTCTTGGATATGCTGCAGCTGGACCGATCGAACATGGGCATCACGATCGGAAGGCCCTTCCGCTTCTCTTCGTCCGTCTGGGTGAAGTACTCTTCCGCTATCCGGCGGGCCCATTCGACACAGAATTTGAGCGGCCTCGTCGGATTGCTCACATCGGCGCACTTGATCAGCATCCTTCGCACCAGGATCTGGTTGTCATCGTTGTCACTGGTCGCTTCCTTCGCATCCACATCGGTCCCGAAGACGCTCACAAATTTGGCCAGATGCTCAAAGTGCCTGGTCATTTCCGTCGCCAGGATCATATCTACGATGATCGAGCGGGCCAGTTTGTAGCTCTCCCGATCCAGATGTTTGAAGATGTTGATTTTTTCGTCTCCTGTGAAGAGAAAATCAACATTTAGATACAGTTGAAGATACACTTTCCATTCGATCATACCGAGTGTCAACCGGAAGGTGATGGCGGCGTGATGGGACTCCAGCACACAGTTGTCATTGTACAGCAGTGCCAGAGTGTTGTCCGAGTTGCACAGGAAGGCGGAAGATCGGCCCGGATGGTCAATGTCATGGGTTGCGGCCGCGATCAGGGCCGTCGCTTCGTCCATCCGGTCCATTACCTTGAGCTCCCGGTTGGACAGCTGCTGCAGGTAGCATGCCGTTGCCTGCAAAAAAAGCAAATTTATCTTCCTGTCTTCATTCATTTTATTTTTTCGTGATTTATTTAAATATTTATTTGGTAAAATATCAACGGATGTTGATCTCAATGATTTTATTTTTAAAAATTTTTTCTATTAAAACTATATATAAAAATCATCTATTAAAACTTGTTGAAAACGCAGGTTTCAGTGGTGGAATAGAGTTATCTTTATTCAGGTTTGTTCGTCAAGTCCTTAGACAACTACTTATGGATTGGGCACACGCTGCGAAGGGATGAGAACGAGATTTGCAGAGAGGCTGAATGGAGTCCAGAGGGACATTAAAGGAAAGGAAGGCCAGAAACTCGTGGCGGCGAGGCCTAGCCGCCGAAATACGAACTGTCGAATATTGACGGGGACCGAGTGAAGACGCTGGCTCCGGATCTTCAACAGTGGAGGTCTTTTACCACGGCCCTATGCGCCCTATGTGGTTTATCTATAGGTGCGGACAAGACTACCGTTGCACGAGTGTGAGAATCAGTTTTTTCAATGTTTTGATTGCTACGTCACAAACGTTCATGAGCGTCTCGACGTTGAAATCGCCATCCAACGACGGCATACAATGTTTCATGTAATTTCATAAAAAACAATCAAAGCACCCTTTCATTTACATTTTTCTTCCTGACACGCAGCTCGGCGACGCTATTTGTTCTAAATAATATAAACAACTTTATTTGCGTCCCGAACATTCCTCCTCATAAGTATCCATGGCTACATTTGGGCGATTAACACTTGACTCCGTGATGGCGTCGCGTTACGTCACAATCGTTCATAAACAACTGTATGGATACAACGAACTAATACTGAAGTTTTTGGTTGTCCCCACCTATAGATAAACCACATAGCTATGCGCCGACTTACCGCTAGCCGCAGGGCAAACTAGAAAGCAAGTGCTGGCAAACCCAATCAAGAGAGCATATCAAAATTGTTACACAAACCAATCACAACGAGATATTTTTAACTAATTCAGATTTAGCTTTGATAACAAAATTTTGATTTTGGTGGTTTCGAAAAAAAGATTATATCTAGTTTCATACAATCAGTTTTTTTTTTCTGCCGGGAAAGCAATTGCTTCGAAAACTTTTATTGAAAATTTGAAGGTTTCAGTCTAATGCACCAGGCATGGTTCTGTGGTAGCGCGCACGCCTCTCAACCTAGCTGGTACCCGAACTTTTCAAGAATTATTCAAGTTGGAAACAATCCATGAAAGTTTGAGTACAAGTCAAGAGGTAGTCAAACATTACATTCAAGTAATGAGTATTAGACAATAAACAGACAAAACAACTTGTATACAAGACTCATATATTTTGCATTTTGTTGGTCTAAATACTATCTGATTGAGATATTGGGGAGATAGGGGCATAACGAGCACCCGGGGCATAATAAACAATACTCAGCTTGAACGTGACATCACATATTGTTGTTATCCTAAATTCAATAAAATTATACTAGCACCGTTCATGTAATGAATGATAATACTAACGTAATCACTCTGGGTAAACTTTATGAGCATAAGAAAGTTCACAAGAACACTTCCACTGCAACACTCAGGAAAGTCCGCTCCACTGAAATTGGGGGGGGGGGGGGGGGGGGGAGGGGGTCTATTTTTTCCAAATTTTGCGTAACATTATTAATGGACGGCCTCTAAGCTTTTATGACATTAAAATCATCTTGACCTAAAAAGTACGCACTGCATAGTTTACACATTGTTACTCAATTTTCACCATCATTCAATTTTGGATTTTCCACTTTGACCAATTTCAAAACGCATTATTACTTAAATTTGTTGACTCGAGGCGAACAGAGTACTATCAATCGGTGCACGATGAGTGTTTTCTGCTTTATAATCAATTCGATGTAGGAAACTGAATTATAGAGCAAGGTACTGCTTGACTAGTTTACATCTGGCAACTGGGCCTCTAGTTATCTCTCCAACACCGTGTAATTAGACTTGGGCATGCTGAAAATAATAAAGCTTGCTCTTTACTTTTTTTCTCTTCTCTTTTTTGTGTCGGACCTATCGATCCATATTGCCAATTCTTGTGGTTTTAAACTGTTATGCTTTTTGAACAGTTCGCGTAATATTTAAAACGACCGTTCGTTCTCATTTCGTGGGGTTATAAATCAGTTATTGAAATCAAATGAGTTTGATGTATAAATAAAATTGTTACTTGTTTATTGGTGTATCTTCATATATTCATTTTGGTGTCTCGCAATAAGCCAGATATTTGTTTTAGTTCAGTCACGTTTTTTTCTTTCAGGACTTCGATAAGATGTTTTTTGTTGGTAAGTATATCATATTAGATCTTAATTGATTAAAATTGATGCATTCGAAAAGTATGTGATCAACGTTTTCAATTGTTTTACAGATTTTGCATAAGTTAGACCCAACCAATTTCCATTTGGGGAGTCTTTCTTTAGTCCCTGTGAGTCATGATTCACGTCTGTTAAGGATGATAACATCTTATGTACTTAAATCTGTGTTCTTAAATCATGGGCTTGAGTTTACTATAGTTGCTCTTTACTTTTACACAGATTGTCATAAGAATGATATCTAATCGGTGTGAAATTGAAGTGAAGGCTATTGCTTTCTCTGTTCAACGCATGAGAAATCGTATATCGGGATAGCGAGCGTGCCCATCGCCTCTAGGCCTAATCGTCAGATGAAACAAGTCAAGTTGTACATCTATTATAAAATTGACTTGAAAAATTGAAACAAACGTCAGCTCTGATCGAACATTGTATTGAATGCAAACACAGGTTCGATCTCCCTAATACCCGAATTATCGACAGCACACTCAGACACAACAACCTAGAATTCCTAGATATGTGTCACATTTACATAGCCGAAAAAGTGTAAACAAACGAGCAGACGTTCATAATCTCAACACAGCCTAAATGCAGCGATCTTTGGTGGATTCAACCAACACAAAAAAAAACAGAAAAAGTTCTCCCAAAATATCTCTCAAAATGAACACTCACAACAAGAATGAACTTGCTACCATTTCCATAAACCCACAGTACAGTATCTCAGTGACCGCCAAAGATAACAAGACCGAAATTAGCTCTGTTAGAAATCGAAAAATGTTTTGAGAACAGTTCAAATTTATAATAAAGTATACCAACAATTTTGACCTTAGAGCATGTGCAAATCAACAAGTGACCAACAAAACGACAATAGGCTTACAAGCATTATTACAAAGAACATATACATTATTGTAAGTAGTCACACTCTACACTTTACACTCACAAATTATCATAATTCTTTTAAAATCCCAGTTACCCTGAGGATGGTGCTAATCAGCACCGAAACGTCGGTTTAATAAACACTTCATGTTCGGATAAATTAGACTGGTTGGCTATTTATTAAATAAACAAATTGCAGTCGACTCGAAATAAGATTAAATTGACTTCATCGAACTGAATTAGTTGCTAGATTCCTTGGAAGAAAACGCTCATCGTGCCCCGACTAATGGTGCTTATATTGCCCCAGGGTAGAGGGGGGGGGGGTTCTCATTATGCCCCTGTAGTGACTAGTTTTCAGCTTTCGGCAAAAAAAAATTAAAATGGATATTTAATCGTTTTTATCTACTTTTTCATGTTCCAGCCAATTAGGAAATAGACTATTTTAGTGTCTGAACACGAAACAATGATGTAATTCACATAATGTAACTGTTTTCTGTGGTTAAATAAGCTTTTTCCTTAAGATGGCCATTATGCCCTTATCTCCCCTAATCTTGATATAATGCTATCAAGGGGTGATATAATTAAGTTATGCTTGCATGGACTATTTGTTTTAATTCGAGATATTTTATCAACCTACGAGTGCTAAATTGTATCTCATTTTTATAGGAAAAAAATGAATATCAAAATATCTCATCTTGATATAATTTTGTTTTTTCGCTTCTGATCGGGAATTCTTAGAGAAATTGGACGCGTAGTCAGTATTTTGATTACGGACCTTGTTTTTTCAAAATTATGTATTCCTTTCCGCAATATAAAACGTTACAATCTTGACTGAGACCAAGTGAAGCCGCTGGCTCCGTATCGACAACAGTGGAGGGCCCATGGAGAATCGACGCGGGGTCATTAATACCGTATTTGTTTTCTCCCCTCGTTCAGTGGCGCACTCAACCCGACAAAAACAAACACAAATCGTCGACAGTGTATTGCTACCTCACTCACTCACACGCTCTCTGGCAATACTGACAAAATTTTCGGGGCACTACCGCCCGATGGTAGTGGGACACCAGATCAAAACCAGTGCAACACTGTCCGGATAAACAAAAATGATGACAGCACTTAGTGATGAATTAGTGCACTTGGAATAACCAAATACGGTATAAGTAAGTAAGTGAAAACAATTTTAATTCATATGAGAATTTTTTTTTATTATCTGTTGGGTGTGCACCGGAGTATTCAGATCTTCCCCAAAATTCAAAATTATATTAATTTTTACGACTCACATGTATTTTTTCAGATTACTGTTAGATTAGGTTAGATTTTTTTGTAAATTTAATAAAACCATATTTAAAAGCTTCGTTACTCTGACATTTTTCATCGAAAATCATGAAATATCATACCAAAACGCATTGAAATATTATCAGCTTTTCAAATGAAATATTTTTATAAAAAGTAATGACCTTAAACATGAAAAATTGTAAATTAGCTTTAATTGGTGTCTAAATGGTATCTGAAAGTACCACCGATGCACTACCGATGCAAAACTGAGCGCCTAAACGAAAAAAATGACAGCAAAATTACCAAAACTGTCAGATAATTAAAAAATTGTCAGATAATTAAAAAAATCCAATATAACAAAAAAAAAAAAAATAGAAGAAGTGTACTAGACCAATAACTTAAGTCAATTATTTAGATTTTTCAGCCAATTGTCACAGTTTAAGAAGTTTCAGCTTTCTTCGGATCTTTGCTTTATAATATCAAGCTAGGTCTACACATAAATTTGTTTCGCTTTACCAAAAGAAATTTAAAATTGATTAGTGTGGTGAAATTCCAAAATGAATTAACTCTATAAGGGTAAATTGTATTTTACCATCAAAGGAATATTTTTCATATATTTTTTAGTTTGTATTTGAAACCGTTTGAATATTGACTTCTGTTTAATTGTAAGTTCCAACAACTTAATGTCAAATTTCCAAACGAACTTGAGCGTGTCGTTTAGCAACTCAATAGAGTTAACCAAATCATCCGAAATTCGGCTTGGGCCTCTGGCAGGCCAAGGAACAATTTTAGCTTCCAAAGTTTCGAATCCGAATTTGTCAGTAGAAGTTGTTCAAATAATTTTTAAAAGACATACACCGTCTTAGCCGATTTAGGCTCACAGACTGAATAAACGTGGACAACTTAAGATTAACATTTAACATCCAGTACCGAGATGGGAATCGAACCCATGCCTCAGGTGGTCCATGCGATTACCGTGTCACCACGCTATCCACTCGGCCACCGAGACGTATAAAGGAAATGATCTGTTAAATAGGCCAATAGATATGATTATTGCGTTTATAAAAATTCCAAATAAGAATTCCCCTTGTTGGCTTTGCATAAGTACCACCTGATTTTCATCTGAGCTTTCAACTGTTGGTAACAGCATCATTAACTGTTATGTTTTGCGGTTGGTACAGAACTTCAATTTTTCATTCCACAAAATCCATCTCAACTAATGTGTTAAAACTCTTCTGAAACATTAATTGAATTTAAGCATTGGTTTAACCCGATACATTTATTTAATTCATGGTTTGGGGAAAACCAAAGTTAATTATTTCCCAGTAATCAGCACAGTAGCAGCAGCCACAGTTCGATTGGTAAAATCAACCTCAGATAAAAAAAATGAAATTTCCAGCCATCCTCCAACTGCCATCATGGTCTCGCCTTGTCAATGAGTTACCTTCCTACAGTTGTGGAAGGTTACACTAATTGGACTGATTTCACATTCAACGCTAACGCTCATCGGCTTGGCTCGGTGCAAAATTCGTCCATCGATAATGGGGGATGGTTTGCTTTTGTGTGGTTTTGTAGGCGAAAAGTTACCCATCCATCCTCATCATCTAATTCATCCGAACCACATTATATCATGACGTTCGGTTCCGATCCAATTAGGATTTAATTTCATCGTTTTGTATGGGATCTGTCACAGGCCCATGAATGTGGGGAAGCTTTTCGAGAAAAGGGAACAAGGGCCATTCTTTCCGAAGACAGCCTCAAAAGACGAACCCGTCAAATCCGGACCTACCTTCTATTGAAAACCGCTTCGTTCCAACCATCCAACCATTCAATCTCTCCCTTTTCTGGCATTTCGACTTTACCCGAAAAGAGATGGATTTGACCGTGACCGGAAGGCTGAAATCACTGAGTCGGGTAGAGAGGTCAGTCCCTGGAGAGAATAACCCGGTCCAACGCTTTTCGATGGCAGATTAAAATTGAAATTGAAATTTCTGAAAAGGACTCCCTTGGAAAGTTTTCGTGGGCTAAATTGTTAATCTATGAAGCAGAAATACGATGAAATAGAGTGAACAAAAAGAAAATGAAATGAGTTCATATTTGAAATAAATTTCTTTGTAGAAGGTATAAGTTTGATGATTATGTTCATGTAGTCCAAATCTGGGAACATGTTGACAGTAGATTTCAAAAACTATTATGATATTTAGCCGGGCTTCGACCAGACTGAACTGAGCGCCATGGGAAAATTTAGAAACAATGGAAATTTAATCTTTTATTAATCATACCTATTCAAGATTGAAAAACGAATATGATTGACTGAAATGAGTTTTTTGGATTATAAACGATCGATTTTGGTTCATAAACATCAAAGATGTTTTCTCTAGATGAAAATATTTGCACATAAAGATGAAGGGTCTCGAAAAAATGCAGTTAATGTTCAGTTCGGTCTGGTCGAATCCCGACCGGACCGTTATTTAGTAACAAGCTTTAAAGCCATTTTCGGTTTCAATTTCCATTTTTTTGGAAGTTCCATATTGGTCAACGTTTAGTATTTCAATTTTTTTTAAATCAACTTGCTATCAAAAAGTAGCAAGTGTTTTTAATCAGCTTCAAAGATCATTGAAGTAGATTTTGCTGGAAAACGACAATCCTGAGAACACATTTAGTTTCGATAAATCTTGTTGGGAACTTTAAAGTAGAAATTAAGTTCCGAAAAGTCTTTTTGAATCACTTTGAGTAAAATATTGCCTACTCATGATATTTGTATGGAGCAGCAAGTTCTTCTTCTTTTTTCTGGTATCATGTCTCCTTCGGATGACATGAAAATAGATGAGGGCCAGTATCTCAGACTATACGCCCAGCAGCAAGTTTAAAGCTCGATTTTCATAAGGGAGAGTTCGAGTTTGTGACTTGGTAAGAGCATTCGAAAATAAATGGCCAAAGACCGTGGTCTAGGCATGGGTGGCCAACATTTTCAACAGGGGGGCCAAATTTAAGAGATGAGGTTTGTTGGCGGGCCAAAAAAACTAGTTGTTCTAGAATATTTCAAGAAAACAAAAAAAAAGATTTTTTAATACGCTAGGGTAAAAAACGTTTGCCTAGGTCAAATCAAGTACCTATAGATTCATCAGTAATTTTTCTCGCGTGTTTTATATAACAATGATTTCGTACCTACATATATCAAAATTTCAGCTGAAACACTTTTAATATTTTTCAGTATCTCGATTAGACAAGTGTATTGGTAAAGCCTCTCATAAACAGGATAAATCCGAATTTGATTGTTTTATAATCATTGCACCTTCTTAGAGCAAATGTTTTGCTTATAAAAAGTTGTCCTCCTCAAAGATTTGTCAGTATCAAACCAGTTCTAGTTGAATTCTACTACCCAAATGTAAATGTGGTTTAGTTTTTTAAATTATTTATGTACATAAACATAATGCACGTTGCCGATATTTAAATTTGGTTGTAATTTCTACCCTTTTCTGTTAAGGCTAAACAAACAATAACCAACAATTATATGCACAACATTAATTTCCGAAAGGTTTTCAATTTTGATGGATAAACGAAGTTGTTGAAACAGAATTCAAGTTACAAATGGTTGTAATTGTAAAAATAAAGTTTTGGTAAGATGAGAAAATGATTCGGTTATTTTTTTTACAATTTTTTAGGATAGTTAGATATGATCTTACATTCATACTGAGGCTATCCAAACTTTTCAATATTCAAACTAGAGTCCATTTGAATGTTCTCCGTACCAATGATATTTAGTCACCAAAAACCTATTGGACAACATTGTTAGCTATGTGACGGAACGTACAGATAATGTGTCAAATACTGTACAATTCTTACAATTTGAAGATTGTAATTGTCTTTGTATTGAATGAAGTGTGTGTAGATTCAAGTACCGTAAAACGGAGTAAGATTGATAACTTTTTTCAATATATTTCGATCATTTTTTCTGTTAAGGGGAATGTGGAATGTTTCAAATTTTTCAAACCAGTATTGGACTCCTACGAACGTAAAACATGGTTGCAGGAATTCATGAGACAACTTTGAATTGGATTTAAAATACGATTTCGTCTCTGTTTAGAGATTGATGCTTTGGGCAACATTGATCAGTCTCTATTGTGGCAGTTTTAACTAGTTTTCTTGATCATAAAGAATACAAAACATCTTCGTTATATTTACAAGTGCTAGTTTATTAATTACTAAGGCAGTTCGGAACAAACTCAAATGATATAAAATTCATCATGAAAGTCTACAAAATTGATCACAACACTTTCGGTGGCTCAATAAAAAACTTAATTTGAAACTTTTGGCTCAGTGAATTCTTAGATATAAAATGATAAATTTCGGTGTTTCTTGGTTTAGATTTCTTCCCAGTTCAAAAAAAAATTACATCGCGGTCCTGAATGTGTTAAGACCAAACAATTTAAAACGAAAGATGAACAATAATGCTGCATAAACTAAGGGGCTAAATTTTAAAACTATTGCTCATAAAATTTTAACTACAAAAAAAAATTGCCTTCATTCAATTCCCCACGCCCTTTCACTATTACCTTTTAATTTTTTCCTTCAAATTTTACCATTTGATAGGATTTCTATCCTTTTGTCCTATACTGCCTTACTCTTAGAAAATGGCCCTATTTTTTCAAATATCAAACATTTACCTCACATTTACTAAGGAAAAAAGTTGAACTCTCACATAATTCAACCTGCTGCTTTTAAACGCTATGATTTCATCACGAATGGATGTTTGTTTGCGAGTCTTCGAGAAACAAATATTTTAAGATTTTGAAATTACATTTTTACTTACATTTGAAATTTACAAAAATAAAACAACAATTTGAAACTCAACTAAAAGGTTTTTAAACGTAGAAAAAAGATTTGAGATTTTTTAACTTTCAACTTTGTTATTGATGATTATGTGGAAAAATTTCATGTTCATCAAGGTTACCCCTGTGTTCAATGTTACCCGGTTTTACGGTATACATATTTATCCAAATGATATAGATTAAGGTTATCAAATTTTTTTCTCGAATGTATCCGGACCAGATAAATCCAGGCTATATCTTGGCATATGAATTCAAAATTTTCAACTCTTAATCCTAGCAACCTATATCTTTTTATATAAAAAGCAATTTCTGTATGTTTGTTTGTTTGTTTGTTTGTTCTCTATAGACTCAGCCGTCTTAAGAGCTAGAGGTCTGAAATTTGGCATGGATGCCCATTAGGACCAGGAAGGATGCAAAATGTTTTCAGATTTTCGGATGACCCCTTCTGAAGGGGGCGTCCATACAAGACAAATATTGTTTTCGCGATATTGACGTTATTTATTGTCGGATTGTGTTGAAAATTTGCACATGAGAGTTTTTAAAGACGAGCAATCGGATTCAGGTATCAAGTTTTGTGTGAGGGATCAGCCAAAGAGGTCGTCCATATCAACTGTTCGCTGTTTTTGCGATATTGACGTTACTATACCTCGGATTCAGATGAAAATTGGCACACGAGAGTTTTGAGGGACGGACAATCGATTTGAGGTATCAAATTCAGTGTAAGGGGCTGGCAAAAGGGGTCGTCCATATTAACTTTTCAGTATCTTAGTCATATTGACGTTTTTATACATCGGATTGCGATGAAAATTTGCACGTAGGAGCTATAACGGACAAACAATTGATTTCACTTATCCAAATTAAAGTCAGGAGTCGGCCAAAGGGGTCGTCCATATCAACTATTCACTGTTAATGCGGTATTGTCGTTATTATACATCGGATTCAGCTAAAAATTGGTACACGAGAGTTTTGAGGGACGAGCAATCGATTTCAGGTATTAAATTCAGTGTAAGGGGCCGGCAAATGAAAATTGAAAATTTGCACATTGTAGTTTTCAGGGACGGACAATCGATTTCAGATGTCAAATGTTTTGCCTGGGATCGACGAAAGGGGTCGTCCATATTAATTATTTTTTAACTTTTTTTAGCCATATTGACATTATTATGCAATGGATTGTTTTGAAAATTGCACATGGGAATTTTGAGGGAAGGACAGTTGATTTCAGATATCAAAGATTGTATATAATGCCACCGAAAGGGTTTTAATTATTTGGCAATAATTTGTTATGCAACGATCCTGATTTCAGGCGACAGAAATAGTCCAATATTTTTGCAATTATTACTTAACAATTCATTCGAAAGCGCATCTGGAAAATGCTTGGCAATGGACTTTCATACAAACTGTTTACGACACATTCCAAGTTGAAAGCGAAACGGAGTTTGTATGGGATCAGCTAGTATTCGGATAAAATTGATCAAAACCCAGGATTGATTTGACAAAAATCGAGAAATAAAACAATTGAAATATTTTTATTTTCATCGACACACATCACCAAACTTTAAATCGTTTTATGTGCTAAAAAAAATTTGTTCAAGAAATAAAAAAAATCGTTTTTGAAAGCAAAAGTCTATAACTATTACAACTTTGAGATTTTTGTAGATTTTGAAAATGAAAATTTTGCAATATCCGGGCATTTTTCAACAAAATCTAGACAACCGGACTTATCTTAAATTTGGTGTCAAATATCCGAACAAGTCCGTATAAAACCGGGAAATCTGGCAAGACTTAGGTTGCCAGATTGCTTGGTTTCATTGAAAGTGCCACGACTTTTCCATCATATCCCCGAAAAATGTACCCTTAGGTGAAGTAATTAAATCTCTTTAAAGAAACATAAAGTTTCACTATGATCCTATATGGATGTGTTCGTTTAAATGTGAACAAATATATGCATGTACCTCCCAAAGAAAGTGGCGAACATTTTTGTTTAACCTTTTAACATGTGTTTTAAGCTGATTGAAACATGAAATTTAATGGGAAATAAAATTTTATCCGACCTTCTGGTCGACGAATATTACAACACTCGTAATACGACCCTGTCAGTAACTCTTTCGTGTGATCAGTCGGATATCGTCCTGTAGGGGGGGCAAAATCAAGCCCGAAACCAGTCCACAAAAAAAGTAATTTGGAATCCTTTTTTCCGTTTGTAAGAATGTTAAATGTCGAATAAACCCAAATCATGAATTTAATTTTATGTATCTGACTCTAATCCTGAGAGTTTTGCGGTTTTTTCTACTTAGTGTTAAAATTAGTATCTGGCCCTTAAATTTTGAAATATATTTCTGAGTTTTAATTCTTTTCCTGAATATGGGAGTAAAATCTATGTTTTGAAATGAAATCTTAAAAAAAAAATTCGAACTGAAATCCTGCAAATCAATTGACTATCATGGATCAAACGGTGTAAATCCATAGATTTGTGTTTAACTAAGAATAAATTTATTGAACAAAAGTAGTACGTTTTCATTTTTTTTCCAAAATATAGCAAAGAGATATTTTAAATAAATTGCAAATATTCAGAGAGAATGCGTGAAAAGTCGGAAAAGACAGGGAAATAAACTGGCTACTCTGCTATTTTTCGTCAGAATTAGGCTGGAACAAACATCAATTTTCTCTTTTGTCATTCCCCCCCCCCCCTTTCGAAATTTCCAAAAAAAAATCCGAAGGGGGAAAGAAATAAATTTCAAGTATTTTATGAAAATTTCAATAAAAAATTCCAATATCCGAAAGATTACAATACCAAAAAAAAATGTAGAAGATTTTAATTATTTAACCTTTTATATTTTTGATTTTATTGACCGTAAAAGACCGACGGCCGTAAAGGAAACACGCGGCAAAACAAGTTGTGAGTTTCGCGACAGTGTGCACTAGAATAGTTTTTTGAAATTTTGAATTATGTTATTAGAAAATTAATTATTTGTGAAAAAATTTGTAAAATTTATATTCTATTTCTTTTCAATTTAAATATAGTTTTCTGAGGATGGCTGAAATTCAGTAAGCCGAAACGTAAAAAACAGCAGTTATATTTATCGTCGTAAATCACCGAAAAATATCAATCAAAGAAAACCACAAGAAAGTGCGGTGATCAAAATCAAACAAATGAATTTGTCGATGAAAAATTGCTTGATGCAGAGGTTTTGTGCAATAATATTGTATTCAATTTTGTTGTTTTCAAGCTTTCGTTCAATTTTTTCTAATTTATTTGTTTTTCGTAATTTTTTTTTTATTATCCCCCCTTTGCGATGTTTCAACTCCGATTGACAAAACAAGTATTTGATATTTGTTCCGGCCTTAATACATCTTAAAATATTGCTGAAGATGATTTAACCTTTCATTTTTAATTGGCAAGTACTGCTGAAATGAAAAAAAAAAAATATTTATTATACCCCACTGAATTGAATTGTCCAAAGTTGTCGAAAAAAAATACACTATGGGTGTTGCAAAAAATCTCAGTGGTTCGAGGATTTGATCCCAAAGTTCTGTGAAGATTTTCTGTGAATCATTTGCTTTATTTTTTTTGGAAAGTCATATAAAACCTTAAGTTATTTTTACAATTTAACACGAAAAAATAAAATCCTACTATCCAATAAATCCAATCATATTTTTTTTATGAATTTGAGTGAGAAATTCAAACAGAATCTCAATAAGAAGATTTATGATTTAGAAAGAGTGTATAAATTTATGAAATCTATAAATTCTGTGAAAAAAAATAGAATCTTCGATCTGTGATCTGTGACACAGATTTAATGACGTAAATCCTGTAAGATATCGGCAACCTTGCTAATGTCCCTCTCAAACTCAACGAAAAAAAAAACTCACCTGCATCACATCGGCCGCATGCGTACTGTTGTGGTAAGTGTTGTCCGCATGGTAATACTTTTCAATTTCGATCAGCCATAGCCGGAACGTATTCTCATCACAGTTGAACGTATTGTACACGTCGAACCTCCGGAACAGCTCCAACCCTAGTTTAAAAATATAATATTTCAATTTTCATTTTTTGAGGTTTTTTTTCGAAGTTGTAAAGTTACCCAAATTAAGCAGGGGATGCTTCTCGGTTAGGTCTTCAAGTTTGAAGATTTCAAAGTCCCAATTCAGTGCACTGTTCAACAGTTCTGAAAGCTGGGTAGATTCTCTGCTCTTGGTGAACACCACACTTCCAGTCGAGGGTCGACCTCCTCCTCCACGTATAATCGAATCGTTGGAACTTCGTCGGGACGAGAGAATATTGGTTGGTCCTTGCTGCAACGAGAAGATTAAAAAACGACGTTAGAAATTCATTGGAAAAGATTTATTAAAAAATAACTACCGTTAGCAAGGCCCCGATTAGATCCGTAGCAACTGGGTCTTCCGTTCGAATTTCCTTCATCTGGGGGCTGTAGAGACCTTCCCGTTTTAAGAACTCCATCACCCGATCCAACAGCTTGGATTCTTCCTGGGAGCAGTTCTCCTGAACTTGGCTGAGCAGGCAAAGGACCTTGGTGATCGGTGCCTCCAGCGGAAGATTGGAAAGTTTGGCCAAACTGGTACGCCTCAGCCCATCGGAAGCAATCGACCGGACATCGAAACTGCCCCGACGAATCGAGTGAAGCGATCCACGACCACCCAAATCCTTGCCGGGAGGAAGTGTCGCCATGGAGTCCATGGCGGAAGCTGTCGGGCCAATCGTTCCACTGGGTGCCGCTTCCAAAATTAAAACTAAATGGGTAGGGGCCCTTCAACAAACAATAAAAAAAAATTAATTCGGTTTCCCAAAACCATCCAAAGGGTCACTCACTTCCCGATGCACGACACCGGAACGGCCCGGACGTGGATGTTGAGCGTATCCTGCGATTTTCGCCGGGTACTGATGAAACCGTCGTAGTCCTTATTTCTAGTGACTTGAGATAAAATGCTGTTAATATCGACCGCGACGAGCTCGTTGAATGATCGGCCCACGATTTCGTCCTGAAATTCAAAATAAGGTAAGGTTAATAAATGATGAGCTATGCTTATGAATACGAGCATTTACCAGCTTCATTCCTAGTAATCGTTCACTAGCTCTGTTGGCGTACTGGGTTCGGAGCGAGTCATCGGTAACGATGATGGCCTCCCGGGATCGGTGGAGAGCGGTGAATAAAGCCTGGGGAAGAAAGGTTGAGTTTTAATTATAAGATTGTTTGTTTTTTCTTGAGTTTCAGATAATGATTCAGAATAGTTAGTATTGAATGGTGATCTCAGTCTATACAGTGTTGAAAGCTACCGCACATAAACTTTCAACTATATTTCATATCCATTACAAATCTCTCATTCCAATCGCTCTCTGGAGCCACTGCTAAGACTAGAGCAGGACAAACTTGTGATTTAACGAGACAAAGAAAGAATCGCAATTCTGTAAAACTATGTCCTATAATCTTACAATGAAATTATCTATATGACCCTTTCCAGCGTGACGTCACAACGTTTGCAAAACAAATTTTTGGTATATTGCATGTAAGTTTTACAGGTTAAAAATTTTACATTATGAGGTCAAAATTTAATTCTCTACAATTTGAAACCAAAAATATTTGTAAAAAATAAATAGTTAACAAAATATAAGCAAAAGGAATCGTGACGTCACAACGCGCCTCTTTTCCCACTTTTCAGTTTTTTTACAACACCGCAATTATCTGCTCTTCTATTTGTTCAAATTTTATGAAAATTTCAGGAAAGAATCGATTCATTACAACCAAAAAATCGCTGTTTTTGATTATTTCAAATTTTGATTTCAATTTATTTTAGAGCGATTCAGTTTCGTGACGTCACAACGCACCATTTTTTTAAAACAGAGTTTTGCAAAGCGTTGTGACGTCACGAAATTTTATGGTTAGTTACATGAAATAAATCAAAGTATAATCTTAAAATGAATGCTTAATTTACTTAAAATGCTTCAAAACTTAATAAATAATGTGATTTGGTGATGAAATCGATCCATTTATTCCCAAAAATTAAAAGGAATTTAATCTCAAAGGCCCATATAAGCAGATAAGGTTTGCAACACTGCTCACATCAATTTTATTCGAAGTTTTTTTGTGCGATCATGTGAACATTATTTAGGACAAAACTAAAACTAGAAAATATTTATTCGTAAAAGCAATGAAATGTGTTTCTGAATCTTTTTGATCTTCAATTGCAAAGGAAAGGAAAAATAAATGATAATTTCAAAGCCTTCGATCTTTTCAAAGATAGTTAATCGACACTATAATGCCTAAATCAGCCATCTAATAAAAATCTTAGAAGTTGCAAGCTTAAATAGATCTTAGGCCTAAAACAAAATCCAGTGCCAAATTTAGGGATTGGCCCAAGGAAAAAGAGGGCACAATGAGCCTAAAATTTGTATGGAATTATGAGAAATTGGGTTTGGAAAGACATGAAAACCAAGTTATGCACCAATTTCTGAAGTCCCTATCGGCTGATTTGTTTTAATCATAGTCATTCACAAAACTTTCATTATGACAAATAGTTTATCTCAAGATCCCGTTTCAAAAATGGTTTAGTTAAAAAGGTTTTTGAGTTTCAAAAATTAGCTTCTGATGGGTCAAATACAAAAAATACCTGAATGATCGATAATCGACGCTTATTTTGAACGTTATAGCTGTTTTATGATAACTCTAATCGAAACGCGTTCCTCAGATGATATATTGTCTTAATCAAAGCTTTAAAATACTCAAATTGAAAGAACAATTGGTTGATAAAGACCTAAATTATTGACGAAAAACGGTTTTTTTATCATGCCGAACAAAATCTACATAATTCCATACAAACTTCAGGTGCGTTGCGCAACCCCTTTCCTAAGAATAATCTGACCCAAATTCTGCATGAGACCTTGTGCTAGTACATATTTGAATTTATTTAATTTTGTAATTCAGTTCAAAGTCTCTTTTGTGAGATTTTATGTGAACACGGGGTTCGATTTGGATTTTCTAGTGACATTCTTTGAGGTGGAAATTTCAATAAGGGCATTTTTCTGTTATAATAATTTCATTAATTTTATTAATTAATTTTCTATGAAAATCTTATGAATTTTTTAATAAAAAAGTTAAACTATTAACTTTACCATATTCAAAGATGTTTTGAATCTCATTACATTTATTTCATGGAACTTATTTTGTTTGAACATAATGCCGGAAAGAAATAGAAGCTACTAGCGGTGTTTTTCATTCTAACATAGATATATGAAGAATTTGATTTTTATTCAAATCACAGATAACTACCTGCTTTATGATTCCCAAATATTATTTTACAAAATCGATGAGGATTTCATTTGTTTGACAGTTTGTTTATTCTTGAATCAAGCGTTTTTAAGCGCTGTTTTATATGTTTATAAGAAATGTTTAAAAACAACTAAGTTAATGCAAAAAAAAAAAATTAGTTTCTTAAAAAACTTGATAATAGACATCGTTTATTGAAGCACATTGTTGTGTTGAACTTGTATTGAAGAAATACTATCATAGTGTTGAAGTAAAAAGTCTTGAACGTTTTCGAAAAAAAGTAAATACATATTCGTGACGTCTCAACGCATTCTTTACCCGGGTGAAACTCACAACCGGCTTAACCGATTTTCAATCTAAAAATTGCATTAAATTCCATTCAAAAAGTATGAAGAGACCTCCAATTTTCGACTTTATGTGAAATTTCAGTAAATCATAAATTTAAAAACAGTAGAATTTTCGTGACGTGTTCCAAGTTTCCAATCGCTAGTCCCTTTTCGTCGCGTGGGTCTCGTGACGTCACAACGCTTAAAAATAAATACCTTTATCAACGAATCTAGAGCGTAAACTTTCAGTAACTGTTATTTATCTTATATCATGCTTAAAAGATGGCTTTTTTACCATCATTTTGCAGTAATTTTTTTGACATAGCTAGATTTTTGACAAAGTTATGTTATAAATAAAGAATATTTGCAAAAATCAATTCAATTTCATTCTAAAATTTTTAAATTTCAACGTTAACATACTCAATTCTAAAAAAAAGGTAGCTGAAAATCTTTTAATGAAAAATGACACTCAAGAAATAACCTTTCTAACGCTATGTAATTTATTTTTGGATAATGAAAAATAAAAATCGGTTCTCTAGTTGAGGGGTGGTTGGAATGGGTCATATATATGAAACAGGGAGATAGACAGAAATGTACGAATACGCAAAACTCTTCACTGAATCATCCGATTTGCATGTGATTTTTTTGTTGCGTTCGTCTTCACACGAAGAATTACAAAACGGAGAGATAATTTCGAAAATATTTTTGTGGAATTTGAAAATTAATTTTTAGTTTTTATTCGTATCAAATAAAAGTCATGGCACCCAATTTCCATATATTTTCATTCGAATGACACAGAGTTCATCCATCTATCTATTGGAAGTTTTTTATTTGAAATGTCATATTCTCTTATCAACTCAAGGATATATGGATATATATGTAAAATTTTCGATACACTCAATCATTACCATTACCAAATCATTTTTGATGAGTCTTGATAACACGTCAAAGAACTGATAAAAAATCACCTTTATTTATTTTTTGTTGATTTTTAAAAGATGTTAGAAATTTATCCAGTCAATTTGAGAACTGAATGTTATCAATTTTGTGATTTCCAAATAAATTGCATCACTATCATAGAAACGGATTGGAGGATCAGGAAACATTGAAAAATGCACACTACATTTCATGCTCAGTGGTTGAACGGAACTTTTCAAAAGTTTAGCTATATGGGACCTTAATTTGATATTAGATAAAACTCTCAGTTTCAAAAGTCAGAAAAAAGGATCGTAATCAATAATGTCATCAAACTTAAAAGAAAATAAAAATTGAACATAAGTAAAAAGCATGCCACCTAAAATTTCGAAACATTTAAGTGTAGAGAAAAATCTGAACCAATACGAAAAAAATGCGAAAAAAAATTCGTATCAGATATCAGATCGAAAAAACAATTTATCAAGCACAAGTGAGTTTAAGAATATAAACACTTGAACTCGATCAACAAAATTAAAATCAAGATCAAAGAAAGTCAGCATTTAAATTTACGTTCAAATATAACTGAAAATCCAGATTCATAAAGCCAAATTCAAAATATTGATTTAAGTTAACATTAAAATTCAGAATTAAATTTAGCTGTTTGGATTACAGTTTCTTATCTTACGATCATACTCTAAAATTTCAAATAATTTTGGATTGTTTTGAATTTTTATTCCAAATACTCAAAATAGATTTGCCTTCATTCAAGGTTTCAAATGCTAGAAGAAAAATAATTCAAAAACATGACAGTTTAAATTCTTTTTTTTTTTTGAATTTCCTAATTTAAAGTGCAATTTGCCAATCCCTAACTGAAAATTGAAAAAAACATAATGATGACACAAATTTTAAAGACATTTTCAAACATTGTTTTGATTAGAAAAGTGTTGCTGTAAAAAGAGATGAATAGTGACTTTTTCTGAATTGTTAAATATTTGTCCAACTCAGCTCTGACAATTCGCAATAAGATTCAATTAGTGTATTTAGTATAAAGTCCGTTAAAAACGACTTTGAAATAATGAAAAAAAATTAAAAATTAAGTTAATTTTCATTGTTCTTTGAATGTTCTGGTTTTGTCTAATTCATTTTTTAATTTTTCTATTCTGACGATCATGCTTAAAGAAAACTTCAATGTATTTAAATACAGAGGTAAACACAAATTGAAAAAAATCATTTTATGACGACTTCAGCAAAAAGGATCCATTTTCTGTTCAAATCAAACTTCAGCAATTTTAAAATACTTGATTAGATAGGAGTTTTTTTGAATAGGATTGATGGCTAATCTGAATTGAAACTTGATAGTTGAAGCGTTTTTAAGTTACCGGAAGAAAATAAGTTCGCTAACCAAAAGTTAGCATGAACTATAATTCTGGATTTTTTTCTGACACAAGGGTATCCACTTGCTTTTATCCACTCAAAAGGAAGGCTGACTAAGGAACAGTGCTAAAATATAAAAAAAAATCTCAAAAATACAGGCTCAACAAAGTTTGCCGTGTCAGCTAGTTGTTTTATGAAATCATATCTAAAAGGGATGGGTAAAGGGGGGCAAACAGATCACGTCCTTCTATCCTCTCACTTGCAAATATGCCCTTTAGAAAAAAGTTTAAAATACCTTTTAGTTCATCCCATTAGGAAATCATTTTGACAGCATAATTAATTTATTTACATTACTCTCTGGAGCCACCTTTGCAAAAGTGCAAACAAATGTTATTGTACGTACATAAATGTCCAAGAACGTACGTGGGCTCAAAACACGAGATGCTTCTAAATATTAGAGTAGAACGTGCTTTGCAGCGTGTTGCAAATATTGAGTTCATTAGAACAAGTTTTGGGGTTCACCCAATAATTCTATAATTGACATGAGAAAAGGAGAAATTGTTTTTCAAGAACTCCAAGCGTAAAGAATGAGTGAAACTATAAAAATTCAAATGAAAGAAAATCACTACTAAGCCAAAAGGTAACGAATACTCAATATTGATTTCTGTTAATAACATTCTTCGGAAATCACTTTAATGAATGGATTGGCATCCTCATCTACTCGAGACTATCTCGTGACAATCTGAAGGATGGAAATAACCGCTTTTCATGCAAAGACCAGATTTACTGAAAGGTTACCATCACTTCTACCCTTTTCAAAATTTTCTATTCAGAAGGGGTTGCTGCTGCCCTCTATAAAAATGAATGGCGGAGAAAATCATTCGTTGTCTCTGTTGATGAAATATGTTCCGATAATGGAGCCGATAGTCTGCTCGATGCTTCCTAACGTTCTTCGGGGGGAAATTGAGCGCTTTATCGAAGCTGCCAGCGAAAATTGTGATGGTTAGAGGTAATATTTGATCCTGATATGGGAGAGAAATGAGATTTTGCTGTCCTACTTCATTCTAGAGCCACACAGTCCAGGAAAGAACCATGCTGAGACTGTGGGGTTATGTATTCAATCCTTCTGGCAGTTTATGGTTTTCGATATACTGGCCAAAGTCAGGTTCCCGGGATTTGTTTGAATCATAAGGGAACAGGACCATGTTCTTTCTTCTAGACATATAAAATTCTACATCTTTCGATCTACAGCGAAGATAGTTTGCGTCGGCTATCAATTTTCCGTATCGTATACGTGACAGGTCGTTTCCTTAACATTGGAAAACTGAAGAATGTTTGCTTTTCTCAGTATGTATTTGAAAAATTGATCACATAATCACAAGAAATATCAGCATTATCAATATTTAATATAACTAAATAAGATCGACTACGTAGTTATCCGTTTAACTGGTTCAATGCATATTCCTTACTAGGTCAAATGGATTATTTCGAGACTCTTTTGCAAAAATATGCTTTCCATATTTATTTTCATTATCAGTACACTTAAAGGGTGATACGGTCAAAAGTTGGTCAAGGGAAAACGCGTGTAAATCGGTGAAATCGTTTATCTTAAAAATCAAATTTAATTTCTTTTTCAAGTTTAATTAGTATAAAATTCAGGAAAAATATTCAGTTAGGCTTCCGATTTTCCAAATCCGAATTGCCGGGCCTTACGCTTAACCCCTGCCATCAGATTTTGTACAGCCACCTTGTCCACCTTCTTCGCCGCGGAATGCCAGTTTGCCTTGAACTGCTGCTCGTCCTAGCAGTTTTTTTTATCTTCTTTAGGTTCCGCTCGACAATAGCCCAGTTTTTCTCAATTGGGCGGAGCTCTGGCGTGTTGGGAGGGTTCTTGTCCTTGGGAACCACCTGCACGTTGTTGGCGGCGTACCACCTTTTTACCGTAATGGCAAGATGTCAAATCCAGCCAAAACAGTACGAAACAACCGTGTTTCTTCAGGAAAGGCAGCAGACGTTTATTCAAACACTCTTTCACGTAAATTTCTTGGTTGACAGTCCCGGAAGCTATGAAAATGCTGCTTTTCAAGCCACAGGTACAGATGGCTTGCCAAACCAGATATTTCTTCGCGAACTTTGACAGTTTCATGTGCTTGAAAATATCTGCTACCTTTCCCCTTCCTTTTGCCGTACAACACTCCTGTCCCGGAAGCTGCATGTAGTCGGCTTTGACGTAGGTTTTGTCGTCCATTACCACGCAGTCAAACTTCGTCAGCATCGTCGTGTACAGCCTCCGGGATCGCGCTTTGGCCGTCGTATTTTGTATATCATCATGATTTGGAGACACTATCATCTTGTAAGTCGATAGTTCGGCTCGTTTTTTGGCTCGATGCACGGTTGTAGACGATACACCCAGCTAATTTGCGGTATCTCGGAGAGAGAGGTTAGGATTTCACTTGAAACTACCGGCAACTCTCTTTGTCGTCTCAGCGGCTTCCGGTTTTCGATTTTCCCCCGATCCAGACTTCCTGGCTGTCGACTTTTAGCGATTTTGCCAGCTTTGCGTGCGAGTAGCTCGGATTTTCGCGATGCGCGAGCAAAATTTTGATACGCTGCTCTTCTTTCTTGGACGGCATTTTGACAACTGAAGAGTGAATTCCAAAATCAAAATAGGAGCAACATTCTACACACGCACACACACCTTCAAAATGAGGGTGTTCAGGTTTTTTCAATCCAAAATTTAAAAAAAAACGTCAAGTTGATATTGACCAAATTTTGACCGTATCACCCTTTAAGTATGAAATTTGGCTTTTGAAAAAAAAACAGCAATTTTAACTCATTGCGGACCAAATACGAAATATCTCGTTTTCTCGTTTGTCGTTAGTATACTCCATTAGAAAGCATTATTCAAATGTTATGAATCCAATAATGAAAACTACAAAATTCTACAAAATTCAACACGACACTTCCGTTACTCAAATTTCTATATTAAATTAGCAATTGGTTTTTGAGACATAAAATACCGAATTTATGTGTCCTTGATGTGTTAATATTGGCAAACAATAGGGTAAGTGAGCCTAATTTCGCTTTATTCTGTCAGAGGTTTCAAGATTTGATATTATTACGCGAAATATTTAATACTTAGATATACAATTTTTTGGTAACTAAGTTCCAAATTTTTTTCTGAACTTTATTTTGGTCTAAAATAATCATTTCAAGTCTTAATTTACGAAAAATATCATGTTTTATAAAGTGTGTCGATGTTCCTAATTTGGCACTAATTGTTCCTAATGTTAACATATGGGTGTTTCTAATGTTAACATATGAAGAAAATTGTATCAGCATACCCAATATTTGTTCCTGAATTTGCATATGGGTCTGTTTTTAACACTTCAATGAAAACAATCTCAAAACTCACCTTTTTACAAATTTTACAACGTTTTTGGAATATGAATAGAGAAATAAGCACTATTTAAATCCAACACAATATCCCTTTACGCTAGTTTTGAAGAAATTAGTGGATGTTGAGCTTATCAAAATTCAAAATTTACTTTTCCAATGGATATATTTATTAAATTTAAAAAAGTAGAAAATTCATTATTATGGATACAAATAAGTACAGTATAACAGAGCATCATGCAATAGCATGGTTTGATGCAACATTTGTGTACCACAACACTTATTTTAATTTTAGTTTAATATAGTGTAATAAAATTATCATTTAATGATAACAAAACGATGATGCCATAGTTTCTCACATCGTGAGTAGTTTTTTGAAGTATTTAATTCTCATAGAAAATTAAAAAAATCGAAAATTTTACATTTTTTGATGCCGTAAAAAACTTTACACAATTTGACGGATTGACTCAATAATATTGAGCTTGAGCTTGAGCTTAGATAAACCGTACATTTCAGTAGTTGCTACTCCGTGATTGACAAGAACCATCAAAATTGTACATAGATCCAAATAAATGGGGCTTGGGATTAGCTTACCATTTTCTGTGTACACGTTTCGAAGGTTCTTTATCTTATATGGTCAATAACGGCGCCGGCCACGTCCTCACGGTTCATCGGGGAAAGGGAAGGATAGTTAGTTCGACTTCCGTTGCTACTAGAGACCGAATACACCTCTAAATCTCCACGGTCGTCACAGGAAGGGTGGTTTGTTAGTAGGGAAGGTAAAAAAGATCTGGATTCCCTTTGGGAAGGGATGCGATCAAAGTTCAAAATTTAATGATCGTTGCGTCGCAGACTATCGAGTACACCGCTTTTTTATTTAGAGCAAATACGCCCTAACGTGGCAATGTCATACACGTACAATGCATTTAGCACCGGTGCAACTCACCGAAGATTATCGCGCGCTTCAAACTAGAAGAGCAAAAACGTCCTTACGAGGCATTGTCATACACGTACAATGAACAATTCTATCGCGCGCTTAAAATGAGAAGAGCAAAACGTTCTAATGTGGCATTGTCATACACTACAATGCGGTTGGCACCGGTGAAACTCACCGAATTTTATCACGCGTTATAAAAAAAGAGCAAGAACGACCTAACGAGCAAAAAAAAAAACGTTCTAACGCATTATGCAAACGGAGAGAGAAAGAGAAAAAAACGCAACGCGATTTATAAACACCGACGACCGGCGACGATCACGTCAATTTTCCCCACGCAAACACACACACTCAACGAACCGACCCTACTCCTACAATTTAAAAATATTTTGTGTTAAAAAATTTAAAAAAAGTTCTTGGCTCAAATAAATTATTAAATCTGAATGAAGGGAAATAAACGATAGGTGACAATTAATGAACAATTCGGCGAGTCAGTATCGACAGCTAAGAAATTTGATTTGAAATCTGAACAAAATTAACATTGATGGTAAAGTATGATACATTAAATGAATAAGGAAAAAATAGTACAAAAAATATTTTCTTTAAAAAATAACAAGGAAAGATCTCACCAAGTTGAATTTCAGCTGCGGTGCACGTTCACACTTCATGCGGTTTAAAACTCTCAACGACGGTGACAGCACTGCCACCAAGTGCTGTCAGTTCTCTTCTCCGTTTCTCTCTAGCCAAACACACGCACACACATAATGCCGTTCTTTGAGGCCCTCTTTGATCAATTATACGGAGAAAATGAAAAGAAAAAAAATGGCGAGTTCCAAAAATTCACTTTAGATCACTATTATTTTCAATCTTGCTATTTAAGCATTCAGTTCTGACAACACGTAATTTAGCCGAAAAAACTGCGCTTTCACCTGATATTTCTCTGTATCTCAGAACAATCAAAATTGATTTGCTCACTCAACCAGAATTCCCGGGACAAAAAAACTAACATAAACACTAGCCGATTTGATAATTTGATTAATTATTGTTTTCCCCCAACACAGCACACACGAGAACGTAACACATTCACTTTTATATGTTTCGAATTTGTTTTAACGCAATCCGGATCACTATTTCCCCCTTAAAATTCAACACCGTAGGGACTAAGCGCGCGGCTCGACCGTTCCGATTGGCATTTCACGAGCCAACAACCGTTCCTTGACGGATTGACTCAATAATATTACCTACAAACTTTATATTGATTTTAATTATCCTAATCAGCACTGCTAGTGTATGAATGTTTTTCGGACTATCATTTAATTAAAAAATATATATTTTCAAAATTCCGTTACCAGTCTGGGCTAAAATGCATCGACTTGCAAATCAATGATTCACAGTTTAAATCTTGTTTCCATATGCTAGAATATGATGTAAATTATTTTGTAGTATTTTTTATCCCTAAATGTATTCAGCACCCTTATGCTTTCTATTTAAACAAATCTTTGACAGAAAAAATATAAACTTTAATTCTAACAAAATCAAAAATAACTGCAAATCGTTCTTTATGCGTAACGGCATCACAATTGTGTCATAAAATATAACTATTCAAACTTTTTTTTGATTTTTCATTAAAAACAAAGGTTTTAGCAACTTACCCTTTTTCTTTAGTAGGGTGAAAATCGCATGTATTGTAAATTTAAAAATAACTGGTGGAAACAATTATTTTTCTGACTACGTTAATTTGATGTCCCATAAACCTTAAAACTTTTTATATGCAAACGGTAGGCATATCTGTGGACATTAGGTTTTCAGAAGCCATTGAAGTTGGAATGTTTTGCATGATGCCCCAGATGACGGTATACAACGTAATTTATTGAGATTTTTTTTTTAAATTTTTTCTTTCGATTCTGTTCTCGTTGAGAAGCTTTCTGTAACTTGATGGTTTCCTCCTCTGTCGCAAAGGGAACGTTTTTTGCAACCTGGTGTAAATATTTTTCTACATTTTTAGCTTTGAGATACACTGAAGTAAAAAAAATCATGTTTCATTAGCTCAAAACAACATTTTAACAGATCGTTAAAAATTAAGTTAAAACACAATTCAATCAATTAAATTTATTTCAAATACATTCTATGACTTTGATGTAGTTTGAGAAACTTTGAGTATGTCCATAATAAGGAACACATTGAAAATAGTGTTCCTAATTGTGGACATATACTTTTTTTAGTTTTTACACGAAAAAAACATGGCTCAAACATACTTATTACTCAATTCATGATAAAAAACAATCCAACGAAAAATTTCAAAAAAATCGGTTGACAAATTCAGCCTAAATCTTCCATTTATAAACAGGTGTTTTTTAAGAAATTTGCTAACAGTTCCATTCAATTTGGACATACTTTGAAACAATCCGGATTTTACGAAAAATCCTGTGAGTTTGAAAATTAATTTGTTTGTAATATGTAAGTTCACATGATCCGTTAAATTATCATTTTTTTGATAATTGTGATAAGTGAAAAATAAAGTCAAAAACAGTCAAAATCGAACGGTATGTTAACATAAGGTACACATGCCAAATAAGGAACACCTACCCTACATTGAGAAAGTATATAATTTTGTGCAGATTTTTTCGATGAAGAAGACTCAAATTCTACTTTTTATTTGTGATTTTCAACTGAATTGTGTTTAGCAATCTTAATATATAATGGACCGAAAAAATCTATGACGAGAAACGCCGAAATTCGTCATTCTATCTCAGAAACTTCTGGACAAATTTTTTTTAAATTTAGCATTTTTAAGTTACCGCAAATTTGTTGTTGTGTTCAATTTTGTCGAATAAAGCTTAACAATCAAATTCATTCGAGTAATAAATACTTCGAAGTGTAGCACATTGTTGGCAAGCGAAAAAACGAGATATCTCGTATTTGGTCTGCAATGTGTTTAATTTATGCTCTCTTGAATTCCTCAACAAGCCTTATCTTTTTTTAATTTTGAATCTGTATTCTGAATTTGAATTCTGAATTTGAATTCAAAATTAACGCTATGAATCTGTAGCCAAATTCCCATACGATTTCTGAAATGTACAAAAAATACGATTTCCGAATCTTATTCTAGATCAGAATTCTATTTGCCAAGTTTTAGAGCCCTCATTCACGAATCTATTAATTTAGTTCTGTAGTTCAGGTTTTATATTAATTCACTGTTTCAAGTTTTTATTGTGAATCAGAATTAGAATATGAATTTACAAAGATCTGAATCTGACTTTTCAATTTTTGATTGCCATTTCGAAGCTTTAAATTTTTGAATTTTGTGTAAGAATTAAGTTTAAGAACTTGATCTCGATGATCTCGAAAAACATTATTCAAATTAGCTGTGAAATGCAACTGGATACAGAATCCGGAATACGAAAAAAGGAATACAATTTTGGTTATGAGAGTTATGGAACCAGAACCTCCGAAATGGGTTTAATTAAATTCAAAATTTAATATTCATACCTGAACTTCGATGAACAAGTGAAAAAATGTTGAAAAAGCGAAAAATCTAGAAACATTTTTTTTATTTCAAATTTGTAGTGTTGGCCAGCTTTGGGGTAAAATCTTCCATGGTCTGCAATGTGTTTACAACAATATCTCATCTTGATATTTTTTTCGGGTCAGGTAAACATTAAATTACATATTTTTTTCGAGGTGTCATAAATTTCAGAGCTGTAAACTTAAAATTTATATCGTGGATTTGTTTTTGCTCTACCTAAAATTGAATTGATATTTTTCCACAACTTTAAATTGGGAGTGTTACTGAGAAGTTTTTCATAGTAAGAACGTTTACAACTTCGCTTTTTGAAATCAACTTTTTTTCGAGATGTGTGCAAGAAGTTCTTTCAAGTGCTGACTTTCAGGATTTCGTTTAAGTCTTTTGATGTAGTTATTCTTCAACCTTATGAGAAACCATACATCGAAATTCATCCACGAGCAACAATTATTTTTCAATTTGACGTGTTTTGTAATTTTTTTGACGATGCGTTATATATGGCAGTTATATTTTTTAGGCACGCATCAACATCTTCAACTATTGTTAGATTCCTCAAATAGTTCTTGAAGGTTTCATTTAGCATCGTATGATCTATGATAGTTTTGACAAGTTCAATTTTTTTCTTTTCGAAGATCAAGTCGAAAGGAGTAATAATGTGACAGTGGTCACTTACATCGTTATATATAGTATCGTTTTTAATCCGCTCAATATCATCAATTTTACTAACCACATGGTCCAGAATATTATTACTTTTTGGTCTTGTTGGAAAACTATTGGTGCACAAAAAATTGAAAGATTCTAGAATTGTTTTATACTTTGTTACAGCGATATTATTTATCAAGTTCATAGAAATATTAAAGTCACCAACTATGAAACAAGAGTGATTGTTAGGAATGGAAGACAAAAGAGATTCCAGATGATCACAGAAAGTTATAGTTGTCTGTAGCGTTTTATTTGTAAAACCTCGATACATTGGAAAAACTGAATCATGATATGTATAAATAGACTGAGATGATTTGGGTTCATTTTTGAATTTCTCAAACCCTGGAGTCTAGAAAACTTCGTCTTGATCCAGAATTTTTAAGTAACGATTTTATGAGTAAATTTGAACTTTTATATTTGCATGGGAAAATTGAATATTTTGTACTGAAAAATAAACATCATTTTTGTTTTTTTTTCTGTGGAACCGAGCATGCTGATGGTTTTTGTGCCAACTTAAAGTAAGTTTTCCGCTGAACAACTTTTTCGAATACTGTAGCTTCGTAAAAGTTATAAGGTGTTAAATGAGGGTATATCTTTTGGCATCAAAAAATAATAAATTCAACTGACATCACTGCAGGGTGCTAGCAAGGTATTACATGCACAGCAAAAAAAATGTAACTGAGGGCGATATAATTTAGGGTGATGCCAGCCACCCATGTATTATTATTGATTTTGATTAAAATATTACATGTAAACGATGTACACATTCGGAACGCGTCGTGTTGTGTTTTATTACAACCTGCTCTGTAGTATTACATCAAGTAGTCAATGTTTATTCCAAATGACATTTTAAATTGTGATCGTATCAAAAAGTAAGGAACGGATTGTGGAACTCAGAAGGATTTGTTCTGCTGGTAAGTCGTATCAATATTTATAACACATCTAAGCAAAACTGTTGGTGATCATTTCATGCCATAATTTTTGTTTTCAGGGAATTTGGCCCTTGTATATCGGCGAAGCAAAAGAGTTCCGGAGATTGAAAACAGCCTTATCTAAAGGTGAGTATTTTCTGTTCAACCTTTTAACCGTCGCGTTAATTATTTCTTTAATGTTTTTAGAAATGAATTGTTAGCGTTTTCAAATGCGCTGTTGCACCGAGGCTGGGTCATTCGGCCGAAAGTCAGGAGGCCGAAAGCCATTCGGCCGAAGGTCATTCAGCCGATGGACGTTAGGTCGAATGGGCTATCTGGCCGAACAGGCCACTAGGCCGAATGGGTTATTCGGCCGACGGTTATCCAGCCGAATGTTTTTAGGCCGAAAGGACGCAAGGCCGAAAGGATGTTCGGCCGAATGATCACTAGGCCGAAAGGTCATAAAGCCGAATGGTTATTAGGCCGAATGGTCATTAGGCCGAATGGTTATTAGGCCGAATGGTCATTAGGCCGAATGGTCATTAGGCGGAATGGTCATTAGGCCGAATGGTCATTAGGCCGAATGGTCGTAAGACCGAATGGTCGAAAGGCCGAATGGTCGAAAGGCCGAATGGTCGTAAAGCCGAATGGACGCAAGGCCGAATGGTCGTAAGGCCAAATGGACGCAAGGCCGAAAGGTCGTAAGGCCGAATGGTCGTAAGGCCGAATGGCCATAAGGATGAATGAACGTCATGAATGGTTGCTAGGTCAATAAGAAATCTTTTACACATGTCGGCATGCTAGGCCGAAAGGTCGTAAGGCCGAATGGCTGTTAGGCCGAATGGTCGTTTGGCCGAATGGCTGTTAGGCCGAATGTTCATAAGGCCGAATGGTCATTAGTTCGAATGATCACAAGGCAATCCATTAGGCCTGATGACCATTCGGCTTGATGATTATTTGGCCTAACGATCATTCGGCCTAACTACTGATCGGCCTAACTACTGAGCTGCCCGACATGCAAGAAAGCGATAATATGTCTTATAGGCCTAGCATAAATTCGGTCCAACGACCATTCAGCCTAACAACAATTCGGCCTAGTGGCTATTCGGCTTAACGACCTTCTAGCATCCATTCGGCCCGACGATCATTCGGCCTCATGACCATTCGGCCTAACGATCTTTCGGCCTAGCATCCATTCGGCCTAACGACCATTCGGCCTTGTGACCATTCGGCCTAATGACCATTCGGCCTAGTGACCATTCGGCCTAATGACCATTCGGCCTAATGACCATTCGGCCTAATGACCATTCGGCCAAATGACCATTCGGCCGAATGACCATTCGGCTTAGTGACCTTTCGGCCGAATGACCATTCGGCCTAACGACCATTCGGTCTAGTGATTATTCGGCCTAATGTCCATTCGGCCTATCGCCCATTCGGCCTATCGCCCATTCGGCCTGATGACCATTCGGCCAAATAATATTCGGCCAAATAACCTTCGGCCTAATGTCGCATTCGGCCTATTGTCCTATTCGGCCGATCATCCGTCGGCCTTTCAACCCATTCGGCCTAGCGACCTTCGGCCTAACATCTTTCGGCCTATCGGCCTTCGGCCGAATGTCCGGCCCCCGTTGCACCACTGGCCATCCAAGGGACAGGAAATTGCCAATTAGTGTCTCGATTTGCGTTAAAAACAAGATTAATAACATACCATCGTTCAAATCCCAAGAGAACGAAACAAGGCTTAACGTGGTATGCCCAAATATGTTGAAAGTTTCTGTTCAAGTAAGGTAGTCTATTATTAAACATTTTGATCATTTCGGAAGGATTCTAATAAGCTCCCGCTGCAGGTGTGACTGAACCTGTTTTCTTACGGTTTCTTTCTTCGTTCGTCAACCTGATCAAAAGTGATCCTCGTATTCAAACAGTCCAAGGAGAGTAGTGCTGTTTCGAAAATAATGCTGACCAGATATTTTTTAAAAATCTAAGGAAAAAAACTATTACTCATACTAGTTACAATGTATTTTTATGTTTTTTTTTTTAAATAAATGATTGTGATTAAGAAATAAAATCATCTCTTGAAATTTCATTGCTGTATTTTATTCTGTTAAAAATTTTGAATCCCATTATACACATAAGAGTACCAGCCATAAGCTGAATTCCTAATTAAATTCCTAGGTCGCATAAAATTCTAAAAAAACCGAAGATGTAAGAAACTTAGAAAAATTTAGAAAATGAAAACGACAACGTTATCTTTGTGCTCGAGTTCGTCTACTGCGATAATAACATCAAAATCGTGTAGTAGCTTGGTCCATCAAAATAATGTAATATTAGATACCTTTATCGACTCAAGTTATGTGCACGTTTTTTATGTAATATCGCAACACTTTTTTTTGCTGTGTGACTACTTTACATGCAATGCTCCACGAGGCTACAGCAGTGATGTCAATTGCATTCATTGTTTATCAATGCGCCCCCGTTAAACAGCTACGGTCAACGACAAAGTTGTTCAACGGAAAATTTCCTTAAGGAAATTTTTAAATTGAAACGGAAATGATGTTGATTTTTCAGAAAAAATATTCAATTTTCCATACATACATACATACATTCAAATTTACTCATGTAAACGTTACTAAAAAGTTCTACAAAAAATCATGGATGATTTTTGGGCCAAGACGAAGCTTTTTAGATCCCAGGGTTTGAGAAATTCAAAAGTGACCAAAATTCGACTCAGTCTAATGTATTAGGCTATGAAAGTTTTGATTCAAAAACTGTTTTTGTTTTTTAAAAGAGTTTGCGTATCAGTTATCACTTCCTGATCTATCTTAAAAATGATTAATTTTCGAATTTTCAAACGCTATCATCATCAAAGCTAGACGTGATAGACGAAATTTTAAAAAATATTCTAATTCAGAGCACTAAATCCTTTACCTTAGTTAGAAAATCTCGTAGTTTCTATTCAGTTGTTTCAGTCCGAACATTCTCCAATCTCATCGTATTCAGTCATCAACGTGTAAGGACTTTCCACAGAACCAAACATAAACACCTACATATTTGGTAAAAAGTCCCTTGCAGCCAGGATTTGCGGAATCTAATTTCCATCCGTAAATCGGTTAATCGGCATAGCCTCTCGTGGGGGACGTTTCCTGTTTACAGAGCCTGTTCCCAAGCAGACTTCCCGATAAGCAGATTCTAATTTAATGCAAAATAAATTTCCCACCATGGACAGCATGGACAGCATTTCCGTTTTCTCGTTTGTCGCTGCCATGATGATGACGATGGGTGGGGTAGTAGGACTTTGTCAATATTTATGGGGAAAACCTACCTGTTGAGTCGATATCACATGCTGGGGCCGAACCATCGAGTGCTGGATTTGCCGCAGCTCGGAGCAGCAGATGGACACATGGGGCGATTCGATGATGCACTGTCATATCGTCAATGTCAAAACACACCGGGGGCGGCATCGGCAGCATCGTGATGATGAAGGCATGAATGATGTGGTTGGATCATCGTCTCCCCGGGGGGGTTTTGTTCAGGTTCGGAAAATTCCAGCCATTGGGAAGCATTTTTCAATGATGGTCCAAACGGTTTCGGTTCGAGGTTGTTGGAGGAAGAAAGAAGAGAGATAAATTTATTAATATTATTTTGCCGAAGGACATCATCGGAAAATGCTCGTTGATGTATGCAGTTTTAGAGAAACGGATTTATAGAGAACTTGATTCAATTTATTCCATTGCGGTTCAGTTGCTGAAGCGAGAATAGAAAATGCCATTGGAGGGGAATGATGTACTTTAGTTATGCCGAGTAACTTTACTGTCAGATTTCATGCTTCATTATTCGATTGAGGCGTGTCAATTTTTTTTTTCATAAATTAAATTTCAAATTCTCGAATGAGATTCTAAGGTAGGCCTTTTGATTTAAGAGATCAAAATTCAATCTGATTTTGAACTAAGAATTCTTAATCTGTCCTAATCATGTCCTTATAAACGGAATATAAAACTTACCCGGTTGAAGCCAACATCCAGCAAAGAGATCACGGCCGCGTCATCCTTCTCGAATAGGCTAAAATTCAGTGGAAGAAAGAAAAATAACGAAATTATGAGAAATGGATACGAAGTTTCAGACAATAAAAAGATTTCTAAAGGTATCACCAGATATCTACAGAGATGAATGTTGATAGTAGTAGAAAATATTTGTGAAGAAAAAAAATTACAAATCAAAATTCCTGGATTCAAAACTTTTAGCCATTCTGTGATTTGAAAAGAAATTCCTTTAATGTCAACTAGGATTCTGACTCATAGTTCCCAAAAACCAAGAATAAATCTTTTCTCACTACCTCACATCCGGAAGGCATAAATTTTCCCTTGCTCCTTCAAGAAGGGAAGATTTGAAAAATGGGCTCCATGCCACGCTGTGCCATTTTACTAACGAAACCCGGATTTAGGACCATTCGTTGCTGAGAAATAGTTGTGCTATTCTTTGGTGGGACGAGAGAAATGTTCTCTACCTTCTCCGGTATTGAGAAATGGTTATGTAGTTCGTTGGCATGTTTTGCCATTTATCACACAAAAATTTTCTGGGGAAAATAGATCCGGATTGACTATGGCTTGTGTGGGAATTTTTTTTTCTATTAAGCTTGTAAGGGAAAGCTGTGGAAACATCGGGAATACTGAGAGAATCGTCAAAATAAATTAGACAGATTTTGTGCGATCTTTCAAAAAATTTCCCTAATGCATTTGGAGATTAGTCTCACGTACTTTGGTTAAGACAAACGATTGAACTATATATTATCAAGGAAACAAACAAGAAAGGACTTACTTCTTCTTAACAACTGCTACCATGGTTGTGTGCTGACTGCCTTTTGAGTTCCGAATGAAGCTGGAAAAAGAAAGAGTGTTTAATGAATATTACATGACGGGTAATCAGAGCGCAAATTATGGCACTTTGGACTGGAATATGATCCGATGTTTCTCGAAGGATAATTCGCGTCCATGGGAAAAATGTTCGGTAGAATACATAACAATACTCATAGGACTAAGAATTTTAAATCTGTAAAGTAACCATAGAAAAATATATCGAAATCGTTTTGAAAAAAAAAACTATAGGTAAAAAGATCAGAGTACCTCATCAAAAATTTTATTCAGAGTTTAAATATTAAACATTTAAAAGTTGAATACATGGGTTCGAATTCAACTCCAGGATTAAAATAAAGAGCTTTGATTTAAAATTAAAATTAACACTAATTAGATTAATAAAAAAAAATCATAATATGTATTCACAATTGAAATTTGAAATTACGTTCAAAATAAACAATTCTAGTTTAGGAATCAATTGAAATTGAAAAAAAAATGATTTCAAACAAATAATGAAGAATAAAACGGTTGGTACATCGTAAAAAGTGTGATTTGGAACTCAGTATGTAAGATCCGTGAACGATTTCTGGATTCAACACAACACAGAAGACAAAAAAAAAACAATCTCAGAAATGGTATTTCAAACGAAAAAAAGGATTCAAGTTCACTCAAAATCACATTTTCTTCCAAGTTGAAATCAGTTTGTCATTTTTTTCAGGAATATTAGCCACAAGGTAAATTAGTTTCAACATTATTAAATACAGAATTCTATCCTTTGAAATATTATTCAAAATGCTATTCTGCTGATATTTTTCGACCAAATTTTCTGCGTTAGATCGATCAACTATCACACTATTATATCACAAAAATTTGAGCTTTCTGGAGTTTGTGTGGCCTGAGATACAGTAATTCTACGAAAATCGAACTTTTTGAACTTTTGGCATTCAAACTACAATATCTCAGAAACTACGCTACATTTTTTATAGAAATTTTGCAAAGTGATTGTTGAAATATGAAGCTAGCATGTCTAAAGTTTTTGAAAAGTTCTATCGATGGGATCAAAAGTTACGTGAAGTACAATATATCAGGCATGAACCTAGAAATGCGATTTCTATATAATTTTGGACGAATATTTCCATAGGAAAATCATATTTTATGTTTAACAACCAGTAAATCTATTTCAACAAAAAAAAAATCAAAACAATATCTCGAGATTCTGATTTAAAATTACAAAAAGATCATTTATTCATTTTTTTCTTTTCTTCATTACTTTTTCCAGACATTTTTTGACTGATCTGTGGATGGGAACGATATTGTTCTGATGAATCGTCCAAAATTCTATAGAAATCGCATTTTTGGGTTCATGCCTGAAATATTGTACCACGCGTAACTTTTGATCCCATCGATAGAACTTTTCAAAAACTTAAGACATGCTTACTAAATATTTCAACAATTACTCTGCAAAATTTCAATAAAAAATGTAGCGTAATTTCTGAGATATTGTAGTTTGAATGCTAAAAGTCCAAATAGTTCGGTTTTCATAGAATTACTGTATCTTAGGCCACACAAACTCCATAAAGCTCAAATTTTGTGGTAAAATAGTGTGATGGTTGATCTATCTAACGCAGAAAATTTGGTCAAAAAATATCATCAAAGTAAAAAGTTATGGAAGTTCAAAGTCGAAGTGACAGTGCGCGTGCTTTCAATTTCTATACAATTATGAACGGTACTGTATGAAAATGACGGATTTCACGCCAAATCGAGTTGGCATGACCCTCTCAGAAGTCAATGAAACTTTGTGGGCATACAGATCTTACCTTGTTAAGCAACTTGGCGTTCTTATAGTTTTCCCAAAAAAATTATCTAGACTAGCATTTGAAAAGGTCAAACTGTTTTAGCTCGGAAATTACAATTCCTACACAAATGTGGTTCATGAGAGAGTTACACTGAGAAAAATGCATTTCAAAAACTAATACTCCATTTTCTAAAAGCGTACCTTTCTCAGAATTTGATGAAATTTTTTTTAAGCCAGGTAATAATAATTCCTACAAGTTGTCCATACATTGCAATTTGTGTATATTTAAGGGAAAAAAAAATCTGACAAAAACTTTATCATCATTTTTTTTTTGAAAATCATATAATTTATGTTTTCTGTGTAGATTTCCAACTTTTTATTGAAAAACTGCTTTGTTGAATCTATTGTATTTATTCAATAATAATAATAATATTTATTAAAGACCTTTTAACCTTGAGAGGTCATTCGGGTCTGAAAATGTATTTATTCAAATATAACATCGAATATGTGTACAGAAACTGTATACACATGAGCAGACATCTGTTTTCTTTACAGTGGAGTAAGTTTTATGTTAAAATTTCCTTCATTTTTTTGTAAAATCGATTTTATTATAACTGTTGTCAAAACTGCCGAACCTCATACCGTGCGGGCTGAATACGCCTATTTGTGTTCTAGGCAAAATTTTTGTTTATGGAGGCAGGAAGGGAAGGAAAAAAGGGAAAACCTTTTCAAATCTGTTTCGAGATCTTCAATTATCTCTAAAGTAGGGTTACCATATCACGCAATGCTTAAAAGAGTACAATTAAAAAAAATCTAAATGAGTATAGAAAATTCTATAAAATTAAAAAAAAAGAGCTATTTGAAGTCATTAAAAACTGCCAATTTGTTATTATTATTGTTATGAGTAAGCATTTCAGATTGCCTGCTTTTTTCTGGTCCGTAAAATCTCCGGAATTATCCTAAATCGAAGCAAAATTCATATCAAAACTAGGTTTTTTTTACATAGAATTTACAAAAATTTAATATCTTGAATTTACATGAGAAAAGTCTGAATTTTTGTCGGTTTTTCCCGGATATTGTCCGGTTTTTAATTGAAAATTTTACAATCCAATGACCGGATTTTGACAGGTTTTTGGGTAAAATGACCGGATTTTCCAGGCCCGAATACGCTCAGAAAAAAATCTGGAAGGCTAAGGTATGACGTTTATGATAATTATATATTTTGTCATAATTTTTTTTATAATGAAAAGAGAAAAGTCAAGAACTTAGTATTCCTATTGGGATTATTCAAAGAAAAAGAATTATTTGATGTTATCTGACAAACCACACCAAACCCGATAAAATACTTGATTTCAAAAAGAGATTTTAGGCGCGTTTATTTCTTTGAACATATAATATGTAAGATTTGTGCGCGACAAAGCATTCGAGTATTTTGCTTATGTGCTTTTTGTTAACTGTTCGGAGGTTCATTGCATATTCAAAGGCGCTTATTGCGCTCACAAAAAATTACGATTCAAAGATGTCTTCATTAAGGGGGGGGTAGGGTCTAACACTTAAAAAAAATCGATTTTTTTATTTTTTTATTTTCTTATTGTAAAACATTTCAAGAATGTTGTGTCAAATTTTCAAGTCAATTGAAGCAAAACTGTAGAAGTTATAGGCCTTTATCTCCTCCTATCTAATACTGCAAGAAAGCAAGAGCAAAAACTTCAAACGCGTTTTTCTCGAAAGCACATTTTTAAAGTCCGTGGACATCGTCATTTGATAACTACTTATCCGATTCTTTTCAAATTTGGAACATATTTTCTACATATAAAATACCAGACCCCAACGTTTTTCTTTTTTGATTTTTTTTACTTTGGGGAGATTTTAGAGGTGAAAAATGGCGGATTTTTAAGTGAAAAATCGTAGTTTTTACTTCAAACAGCCACAAAAATTTCATAAAAATATTTTTAAGTTAAATAAAAACGTTGGGGTCCAGAAAAACATCTATTAAAAATATTTTGCTCTGATTTTTTGACTTCAGATGATTCTGTGCTGAGATACAGTGTCCACCGCAAATCCTGTTTTCTAAAAGGCATCCTCGAAAATGCTCCGTCACCGGCTCATTTTTCAATATTTTTCTACGAAAAAATTACTAAATGTTCTTTTAACAATGCTTTGTATAATGCAAAAAAATTGAATACATTTGTTTGAACGATAGCTCTAGAAAAAAATCGTGAAAATGGTGTTTTTGTTATACCCGTTAGACCCTACCCCCCCCTTAATACGGGATATTTCGATGAGGTATTGAAAGTATTCTTAAGTTGTATTTCTTCCATATTTCTTGCATATATAAGATGTGGTAAACGCATTAGATATACTGAAACAAACAAGTTCATTTTTCTGATTGAATCGCTCTCATAAAAAAGAAGAGTACGCTCATTTTTCGATCAAAAAAGAGTACATGTACTCTTAAAAGAGTACGTATGGTAACCCTACTCTAAAGGTGTTAATTAGAGCTTAAATTCGAAGTTTTAATGATATTATCTATTCAATTTAACCTGTTATTTTAAGATAGCGGAATCTTACAAACATGATGAGGGCATAAAAAACACCCTTTTTCCACTTTCCAATCATTACGAAACCATCAGAAAAGCTCAAATTTATTTCACTTCTAAGGTACATTTTAATAAGAAATAAAAACCATCCAACTTTTTGTTTTGAGCTTCTTTACGTATAATTTTTAAAAGCCAGAATATTACATTTAAAGGCATCCAGACATTTAGTTCTTTCTTGCCTTATGCTCAAACCGTATTACCCTCAAAATGCATTGATAAGATATGTCTTGTAAGCCATTTCGTCAAACGGCCGTAGACGCATTTAACCCGATAGGTCCATGTAGGCAACCTTTCCCCTACTGATTTCGAGAGCTTCGATTGTAATAATTGATGGTAATAGAAAGGGGAAACCTACACTGAAAAAAAAATGCAATTATTCGGAGCTTTTATAGACTTATGGCAGGCCTGCCAGATGGCTTTCGAAAAAAGCGGAACATTTTCAGCACAAAAGCAGGACACAGTTTAAAAAAAATCAGGACATTTTGAAGGTAATTAGGAAAAATGATAGGTCTAGGTATAAAAGTGCGCTGCTTTTATATTTAAATAACAAATTTTATAAATTGACAATCAAAGCATAACACAGTTGGTAAACAATATGCTTTTCGATTCAACGTCCATTATTTCAAACCCAGAAGAAAACATCGAAAAAAATTGGAGATTTTCAATATTTTTCCGCCATCTATCTCGTTGGATAAAACAGTGCAAGTGACTCCAAGTTGTTGAAAAACTTTGATTGAAAAACAAAAAAAATAGTTGATGAAAAAGTGATCGGCATTAAAGGCGATATTTAGTTTTTCAATATCTCAAGTTTTTTTTTATTTTCACAATGCCTGCTCTTGAATGTTAATACAAAAAAATGCTTGGATAAAGCTCTAATTTTTATATATTTGTGAGAATTAATAATTTGATTCACTGGAAAGGTCACATGAGTTCCGTTTTAAGATTAAGAACATCGCAAAATTCTAGAAATTTATATACAAATCTAATTAAACCATTTAAGTGCACAGTACACTCAGTGGGGCATTATTTTAGCTTTTTTTTAGCAGGGTGGACCATTCAATTTCAAATTTTCATTTCCCGATTTTTTCCGACTAAAAAGTATGGCCTTACGAAAGTCCCGATTCTTAAAAGCAAAACAAAAAAAAAACAGTCTCAAAAGCTTTATTAAACGGTTTTTACTTTTGATTGGTGATTTAATTTAAAAAACCAAATATCAGAGTATATTTAAGATTACAATTTTTATTGTGATAAGGGCCTGTCTCTGCGCAGTTTTATATCTCGCTATCAAGAAAACGAATTTTTCAATAAGAACTTTTAGCAAAAGCCTGAGCAAAATTAAAACTTGCGCAAAGTTTGAAATTAAAGCTTTTTAAAGAATTGAGGTACACTTCATATGCAGATATGGAGTCGGAGTTCCTATTTTTATGACATAATGTGTTACTTGAAATTTCAATTATGTGCTTAATGAGTTGATGGTCAGAATTTCAGTAAAGACATTCCGATACTTAAACAAAGAAGAAGACGAAAGTTAAATGGGAAATATTAAAGAATGCAAATGCAAAGAAATGAGAACGAAAAAGTCTCATATTTCTACTAGCTAGTTCTCGATAACAACTGGACTGAAGTCTACAATTTTACCATTTCTGAGTTGCTCAAAACCTCAAGTTGAATTTTTGAAACATGGTTCGAGTGAAAGTTTCTCGTTTTTTCAGTTATCCTGGAGCATTATAGGCATTGAAATATATTCACTGACAAACTGAGCCAAAATTCCCGATTTCTTGGAGGAATACCCGACTTTTTCCCTAAGGTTTTTGAATCCCGACTCTTTCCCGCATTTCCCGAAGGGTTGAAAACCCTGTACTACTTAGCATTACCATTCAAATATTTTTAGCATTTTTTTTCTAACTGGAAATCTATAAATTTCGTTATGCAGCAAAAATAGTCAGTTGACATCCAGGAGTTTCTCGACATAAACCGTTTCCAAAGGCTAGATTGCTTTCTAAAAGGTTTGATCAATGAAAATATTTATGTTATTTTTATTTAAAGAACATTTTGAATATTTTAAATGCTTACGAAACTCTTTTGCAAACTTTTACCAGTTTTGAAAATAGAAAAACAACATAATTGAATTGCTTGTCACAAAATAGAGCTTGGCAAAAAACATAAACTTGAAAAATAATTATTTCAAATGAAATATTTTCAAATTATCTTGAACAGCAAAATCTCTGCTCATAAAGTTAGAAGGATTGATATCGGCTATGAGTTCGCCAAAAGAAACCTGTATTTTTTACATTGTTGCAGTTGCAAATAAGACTTGTATTTTGTAGATTTGTATACTTGTAGGTTTGTAATTTGAAAAATTTGAAATTAGAGAAGAATAATGAAAACTTTTAACAAATTTCTTCAATATAGTTTTTTAGATATCCAACTAAAAAACAATTTTAGATGTTCACTGAGAGAAAGGTTTAGATACAAAGATTATTTTCGTAATTTTTACATTCAAAAGTTTAAAAATTATAACTTATAGAATTCTTTAAAGAATTTTCCGATATAAATGTCATTTAACAAATGAAAATAAAAAAACACATTTCCTTAGAAGAAAATGTAAAAAAATATCTTCAAGATATTCACAATATTCGTACTGGGAATCTTTATATCATGGTAACCCCTCACTAACATTTTAATGATTCTTATTTTGCAACAATTCCAAAACGATTATTTGAGAAAGTGTTTGTTAATAATTTTCTGAAGTTTCTGAAGTATTTGGCTGAATCGTTGTTTGAATGAATCGAATTATTATTAATTCTTGTTCAAATTCTTCAAATTTAGAGCATAAATTTAATTCTAAAATAAGATAATCAAAATTATATTCTTAGGTATGAAGCTTTTGAAACATCATTTTTATTTGTTTTTTTTTCCGTCAATTTCAAGCTCTCGTACTAGATTTTAAATTTTGTGGGAACTGAATACAAAGAAAAAGTAAATAATTTGCAACGAATTATTCATGAAAAAGTGAAAAGTCGTATTTTATTCTTCTATGTCATAAGATGTCATAAGATGAGATATGGCCAAACAAATTTTCTTGTTTTTGAAGGGGTTATCCCAAACTTATGGCCGGTAGCGTTTATGGTCAGGAAATTCTAATTCAACGCTGAACACGAAATCACGACCCAGACGGCTGAAATTTTGGGAATCTAGGTTTGAACCTGGCTTTAAAATGGTATACGAGACACGTCATTCAAAGCAAGTAAATTTTTCGATTTATGGCCACCACTTTCCCCATAGTGCACCGGGGGGTCTAGAACAATTTATTTTTTTGAAGATTTTTTAACCTTTTTAATGGTTTTATTTTTTTTTCAAAGACAAAATCATAAATCACTGTGAAAACGCTCGTCTTACCTTAATCGTTAATCCAACTCCATATGTCAATAACATGGTTTAATAGGAAATGTCCCTGGCTACAATTTCGTAGAAGAGTGATCAAAGTGATACAAATTGAGAGAAAAGAGTCACAAACAGATTGATTGTTGTTTCATTAGAAAAATCTAATAAAACTTCTCATCACTGATTGAACCAAAACCAGAAATAGTATTCTACGAGCTTAGTTAAAGATTGTAAAGTGTATAAATATTCAAAACGGTTTATTTACATTAAAAAATCATTTTTTTACATAAATTTGATCAGGATTATCTGAAGTAATGAGCATTTATGGCGTTTTATTATTACGGAACAAATATCAATTTTTTTGTCACTCCGATTTTTCCAAAAATTTTGAAGTGGAGAATAAATAAAGTTGAAGGCAATTAAAACAAAAATTTTATACATTCTTTGAAAATTCAAACAGTTGAAAGAGCGAGAGCCGAACTGTAGAAAATGGGAGTAATATCACCTGTTGTTTAAGAAATTTTTCAAATGTTTGATCTAAATTTTCTCGATTTTTTCATTTTGTGCAATGGAGATTGTATACAAGTCTGTTGCAAGCCAGCTTTTGTACAATTTATTTTCCAATTTCTTGAAAATTTTAATTAGTGTTGGTCATGAAGATTTCGACTGTATGTTTTAGTGTTCAAATTACGGCAAATCAGTCCAATTTTTTTTTATTTGTAAACGACGTTTAATTTATTCCGACGTTTCGGTGTTTATTGACACCATCATCAGGGATCCTACAATGTTTTTTGAACAATATTATTGTAAAACTAAAGTGTATTGTTTGTGTGTTGATTGTCCTATTTTCTAAGCCTACTTACAAAGTTGTCGTTTATTACTTTTTTTTTTAAAAACGTACTGTCCGGATTATTATATGCAGAAGCACTGTAACGGTAGTTGGCAAATGTTATAAATTATCATATTAAACTGTACTATTTCTTACGATTCAAACAGATGTAAACAATTTAAACTCTATTTTTGCATCTGTCTTAAACATATTAAACCAACACAATTATAAGAAAATATACCGGAAAGATGTCAAAAATATCGGTAATCAGACCGAACAAAAAACAACGCAAGAAGAAACATTGCAAAACAATAGTACCGCCTGAAAGTACACCACAGTGCTTCTCATAGAAAGAAATTTTGAATTTGAATCGTAAGAAATAGTACAGTTTAATATGATAATTTATAACATTTCCAACTACCGTTACAGTGATTCTGCATAAAATAATCCGGACAGTACGTTTTTACAAAAAACAAGTAATAAACGACAACAAGTAGGCTTAGAAAATAGGACAATCAACACACAAACAATAGGGGAGAGTGGGGATACTTGATTCCCTTTTCTTATTTTCACCATATCTTTTTGGAAAAATTTAGCAACTCGCCGTCTTTGATATTTTCTGACAGCTTGTAACTTCAAGTTTCTATGCTCCTAAAATTAGAACGATACTTGAACCCGTTGATGAACGAGAAGCATTTTTGTGGGAGTAAAAAATTTGCGATTTTTCTGAAGTTAGGGGAGACTTGATCCCCTATTGAAGGAGACTTGATCTTTTATTCAGGAAGCCCTAATCCTTGTATAAAAATCTAACAAAACCCCAAGATAGAATGTTAATTGTATATTTTGGTCATGTTTGTTCTCATTTCACAATCTATAGCAGGCATAAGAAGAAAATTCTATAACTTTGTGTCAACGCTAATAACATTGCATACTTAAAGGCGCTATTTTTTATAATTAAGAGAAAATTAATTATTTTTGCTCTTTTCTTCAGACAATTGTTTGATAAATATAAGTTTTTTGGATAAATATTAGTAATTTAGTAATCAGCAATCATAACGATCAATTCAGAAGAAGAATATGTCGTTTGAAAGGGGGATCAATTGTACCCAACTCTAGGGGATCAATTGTACCCATAATCATTATTTTAGCAAACTGTTTCTGAAAAAAGTTGAGAGTTTTCCAATGCTTTGAAAATATGGCATTATGAAGTACATTTTACGCTCGAACGATTGATACATTGGAACAAATATTTTTTTCATAATTTTCCCATGTAAGGAACATTTTAAAGTGATGAAAAAAGATCTTCAAGTTACATTTTGTGAAATTTTTCAAACAAAGTTCAATTACTCAAACAATTATTTTGTTAAAAATTTTTAAACTACAAGCATTGTTATTTTGCTCATTTTTGCACATTTTTCTAGAATATTTGATCTTTGTAAGACATTCCAGTTTCGAGATATAGGAGATAAGGAATCAAGTATCCCCAGGGATCAAGTATCCTCATTCTCCCCTACACTTTAGTTTTACAATATTATTGTTCAAAAAACATTGTAGGATCCCTGATGATGGTGTCAATAAACACCGAAACGTCGGAATAAATTAAACGTCGTTTACAAATAAAAAAAATTGGACTGATTTGCCGTAATTTGAACATTTGAATTAGTTTTTATTATAAATCCCTCTTTGTCTGTCCCCCATCTTTGTGATACCCGTGTCTAAGGTTTTACAATCAATTTAATGTGAAAAGTATGAAAACCTTCAGAAATTATCAAACAGAATGAAAGATTTTCAACAAAGATTTTTGGTTTTCAAATCCAGGTGAATTATATTTAATTTGGACTTAAATGTAAGAAGTAAGTTTAATGCGTTCCCTAGTCCCAAATATTTGTTTTTAAAGTTCTCGCACTATAATTAGCTCAAAATATAAATAACTAAATTTTCAAGAAAAGTGGGAGACATTATTCTGAGCATGAAAGATGAGAGATTGTTTTTTTTAATGTGAATAAACCATCCTAAACATTTATAGACTCTACAATCGATAACTAAGCTCATAGAATATTATTACTGGTCTTGGTAAAATCAGTGATGAGAAATTTTATTAGATTTTTCAAATAAATCTCAGTTTATTACATTACAACTCTTTTTTCTTGATTGGTATCACTTTGATATCTCCACAAAATTGTAGCCAGGGACATTTCTTATTAAATCATGTTATTGACATATGGAGTTGGATTAACGCTTAAGGTAAGACGAGCGTTTTTACAATGATTAGTATGACTTTGTCTTTTAAAGAACCATTAAAAAAGTTAAAAAATCTTCAAAAAAAATGAATTGTTGTAGACCCCTGGGTGGATTATTTTAAATTTGGGCTTTTATGCAAGGGGAAAGTCCCAACTTTCGAATGGTGCAAAAATTAGCGATGCTAATTTTCGAAAAATAAAGTTTTCTCCCAGAGACACCGTGCCCATAGGATGCGCCTGTCATGGTATAATTTAACGGTTTTACCACATAGATCATGGTCCATTAGCCTCCTGTCGACTTGTGGGACTTTTCTGGATTTTCCACAACAATGCACAAATTATGCATTCTATGTTCTTCTAATCTAAGAAACAAGCTATTTCAAAAAAGACTTAACAGGTTGTAATCAAATTTTGCACCTGTTAACAATGCATTACTGGATTATTTTGCTGAAAATATTTTTAAATTCCATTAATGCAATCAAAAGTTATACAAGAGAAATGGTGCATGAATGTCGAGTACAGGCCTTAGTTTTAGATGAATTTTCTATTTCTAAGAAAAAACCGTCACTTTTGCAATGCAATTCTTCACGAGGTTCTTTTTTTTTCATTTGTTTGCGTTTTTTTTCAATAACTTATGCCTAAGACCAATGGATCAAACTTGTCTAATGAAATGTTTATGTAAAATACAAAATAATCACAATCACGAAATAACGTTACAAATAGTTACATAATTTTCCGCAAGAGGCGCTGTTATCGCCAACATTATTCATTGCTCACCCTGTAAAAGGTACCCATTTTCAAAGTATACTTTCAGGCGTTTAACAACCGTGTCGTTCTTTGAGACCATCTGCATCGGCATTTCTTTTTGTACCTGCGGGATTTTTATCCTTTGGGATGATTCATCCCTACCATCTGCATCGACCAGAAGAGTGAAAATTAACAAACCCCCAAAAGGTAATAATCGGTTCTTCCTAACGAAGTAGTACGTACCTGCCCAAACCGTCCGCATCGATGATCCGTGGATACCGGGCATCCACGATGACGATATGAAACGATGCACCGGCACCGTTCTGGAAGGCTTCCCTTGCGGCTTCGGCCGATTTCACAAAGGTCGGATCGAAGTTGAGCCGGTGGCAGGCCGTTGCCAGTGCCTCGTATACCGGATCATGTTTGCAAAATGCTATCAGGATCTGGAAAGAACGAATAGTCAGGAATTTAATAACGATAGGACGATAGAAGCTTTGTGCTCTTATTTACAGATTTTTAATTCCAGGAATCTTAATTTCGATTTTTTCCAAAAATTTAAACTCGTTTTCGTACCTTCATCGAGTGAGCGATATAAACTTTTTAAAATTCAAAAGCTTTGCTTACCTTGATCGTTGGGTTTGGCGGCAACAGGTGGGGAAACTTCAAATCCGTTATTAATCTCTACTCGGCACCACCACAGCATCCATTCATCCAGTCAGCCGGGGATGAAATCAAGCGAGCAAGAAATAAAAAAAATGGAAAAAAGTAGGAAACAATTAATTAGACTTTGCGTTGAGCGATAATCTCCTTTCGGGAGAGCTTCATTTTATTGTATTTTAACCCCCTCCCAGTCAACAAAAATGGCCGCGTCAAACAGAAGGAAGAAAAACATAGATAAGGGTGGGGTGGTTGTCGATTTTCTTCTTCCGTTCAGCAAGCTTCGTTCGGGCGGCTAATTTTCATGATTGAGTTTCGCAATCTCGAAGGATTAATTGTTCCCGAGTTGAAAAAAGCAGACGATGGCCAAAGGATTGAGTTGTCTCCGACTGAGTTTCCTCTGAGGCTTACGGCAGAGCTTTTGGGAACAATGGATTCCAACTTATGCTGTCAATTTGGTTGATTCATAAATTTTTCTCCGTTGTTTAAGTACAATTTGAGAAATGTCTTTGCGAGTTAACACTTGAAGTTTTCAATTAAAAGCGGTGGAATTATAAAAAGCGAGTTCAAAGGAATGGAAAACAGAATTGAAATTGAAAATTTGAATTAAGCGAGGCCTTGTTTACAGATTCTTCTACTTAAACTTGAAAATGGGTTTCATCGTTTAAAAGTTTCCTCGGGTTTGTTTAAGTAGGCTTTAGCTATAGTCAAGTCAAATTTTGAAAATTACTAATTGAAGAATTTCCAATCGTTTTGTGAAGTAAAAAAAACACTTTAATTCTAAACACGATTTTGTAAAACGTAATCAAACAGACCTCTTTCAGAAATATCTACAATACTGACATAGAACAGATAAGAAACAGTGTTCACAACTCTTAACATAATCATGCTTGAGGTTCTTTTTTAGGATTAACCTTGTCAACAAAACAAAAAATGTTAACAAAAGGGATCGGAATAGCTTCGTTATGCTATTATCTGCATTATATGCATAAAGGATTTCTATGAAATATTTAGGCATAGATGTTTGTTCAAGGTTGTTTTATCTATATGAGAAAACATGTGAATCGAACAACATCTATTCTTGTTGGAAATTATCTTTGAAATAGTCACTTATTTATTTTCTAATAATTTGCTTGTGTCTTCTAACCATAAAGAATAAGGGAAACATAAAGCTTCTCTGACAGCCAATTTATAACTTCTCATTTTGGGATGTGGTTAATTAAAAATACCTTAGATCCTCTATTCTCTCATCCTCTTCTATAGTTTACGTTAAAATATGATCTTCGGAATGAAAAAAAACTTGCAAAAGATGATTTCCAGAAATTATTTTTGAGAAATAATGAGGCCGGAACAAATTTAAAATTCTTCTTATGTTACCCCACCTCCATCCGTCCCTTTTTGGGTCTTTTCGAAAATCTCGAAGGAAATATATTAAGTTTAAGGAATTTAAATTAAAAATTTCATAAACTCTTCAAAAAATCATACAGTTGATAGAGTGAAAATCAAACTGTAGAAGATAGGAATTGTGTCACCGTTTGTGTTTGAAATTTAATTAAATATTTAATCAGTAATAATCTAATTTTTTTTCAACATAGATTGTTTGCAAGTTTGTTGCATGCAAGCTTTTGTCCAATATGTTCAAATTAATTGGAATTTTGGATTACTTTTAATTCACATCCTACCTACCAACCCACGGCCCCTTCCCCCCATCCCCCCCATTTCGTGATGATTCAACTCCAAGTGACAAAAGAAGGATTTCAAATTTATTCCGGCCTAACGAAAACTTGAAAAATGATCAAGCAGTTTTTTTCTAATATTTTCCGGAGAAAATTCTCTTTTGTATGGGTGACTAAAAATAGAACTATTAACGATAAGCTAAAGGCGTGTTCAATTTTCAGCTTAATTTTTATTTCGTTTTTGATTGTATTTTTGAAAACTAAGGAAAATTGTATCTAGATATAATTTTAAGGGTTTTTTTTTTCATATAAACAAAACTCGAACTGACTTTCAGTGAACATTATCGAAATTTGGAAACGATCACTTGTTTTTCCCAATGACCCAATGACAACCTACAATGAAAATGTGATCCTCTTTTATTTTTCTTAATTTAAGTGTAGTTTAATTTGATTTGATTTTCGAAAAGTATTTTTTGTTTTTTAAGTGGCCGGGATTCGACCAGACCGAACTGAACGCCAACTTGAAAAAATTGGAGTTATCTATTTCAGCGGATGCGAAACATGATAAACTACCTGTCCAATGAAAATCAGAACATTTTTCCTATTTTTTCTGATTTTATTAGAAAATTTCAATGTTGCAGTCAATGGAAATGGCAAAAATGCGTTGCGCCAAAGTGAACTGAGAGCCACCTTAGAGGTAAAGACAAAAAGTCTGTTTCGGTCATGAAAACTGATTTTGTGCGAAATAATCTTGTGCGTGTTGGTTTTTTCGATATAAAACATTCTTTGGCTCGTCACGGACTAATATCTGATAAATTAAATCATCAAAACCATTTCTGTGGCTAAAAACTTTGTATTACGGATTGTAAGCATTTGTTAAAATTTCGCTCCGCCAGACTGAACCGAATCCCTTGAGTTTTGTTTTCCGATTTACTCAAGGGGATGTTCGAATTTTTAACATTGAACGATGTAAAATGCTTTATTTTATTGCTTACTATCGTTCAGAACGCAACCGGTAAGTAACAATCAAAGATATTCCGGATTTCAAAAGTGCGAAATTTGTATGGCTCGGTTCACTCTGGCTCAACGAAAAAAAAACATTTTCCAAGCATCAGTCATACTCGTTACGTGCTGCTCGTATAGCGCCTATAAGTAGGCTCCTACGTTTAGAACAAATTGCCCAGTCAAATGATAGCGCTTGGCAATTTTTGAAACATTTTAGTTCGACCAGAGTGAACTGGGTGCAAACATATTGCTATGAAACTTCAGTTTTCGGCTTATTGCGTAATCAGAAATCGACCAGTATAGCTTCGACGGCTTTATAAGAGTCTAAATGTGATGGTAAAATGAATAAATGAGATATCTAATAAAATGGTTTCAATTGGTAGGGCTGTGAACTTTGAAGTCGATTTTCTCGAAATCAAGTTTATGGCGTTCAGTTCGGTCTGGTCGAATCCCGACCAAGTAAGCAAATTATAGTTATTTATACATGGTTATGTGCTACAAAGTGAAATTAAGTTGAGTTAAATTACTTGTAGCTGCTTTCAATTCGAAATTGAGGTAAATATTACTTCTTTTATGATTAAAGTAATTATTGCAGAAACATTGAACAATTATTAGGGGTGACCCCTTTGCTGACCCCTACCCCAAAATTAGACTTCGTGTTAACAAATTATCACCGCTGATTTATGATTTTAATTTAATGATTAATGGCATTTCGGTGAAGTATATATTCTGATTAGAAAAACATCAAATAAAAGTAATGAAAATTATAGACGGATAGATTAGATTAGGAAGCATGAAAGGTGTTGAAAATGAGCTAAGAGCGTGTTTTGAGAAAACTTCTTGCCGTACAAGACCATTTGTCTCGCATCGTATCATTGTCTAGAAGAAGCAAAGTCGATAGGCTGACTTCCGATCGTAGTTCGAAAAACACGTGCTTCGATCCATCGAAGTATCATTGTATACAAAGATCAATGCATAGTGGTTTTCAAAGTGGTCCCTACCGCCCCCTTGAGGGCGTTGAGAGCTTCAAAGGGGGCGGTGAGCTCAATTTTGAAATTTAGGGGGCTATGGAAGGGCTCAGGGGGACGGTGAGGTCGTAACTTAGGGCTAGGTGGGGTAATTATGAACAAAATTTCTTCATTTGGCACACTTACAGCCACCATATGTTTATTTCTTATCACAAACTCTGAAAAGCTGCCAACAATGAATGATTCCGTGCTCTTCATCATTCTGTAGAACAACTTTTTATTTTTGGTCGCAACCTATGTCCTTGAGACGTCTGTTCATAACTACCCCGTCTGTTCATATTTACCCCCCTCTCTAGGGGGTAATTATGAACACGGATTACGAACTTGGTATAAATTTTTTGAAAAGTAACAGTAGTTATACGTTACATTTATCCATAGTAAACAGTGTATGGTGATTTTTTACTTAAAAAATTATGTTCATAATTACCCCAAACTCTGTTCATAATAACCCCGGACTATGTTCATATTTACCTCGAGACTTGTCCAATATGATTTATATGGTGTCAGAAAATCTCAATTCAACACCAAATAATGAAAAATTTTAGCATTAATAAGAAAATTAGTTGTTATATAAAAACTCAATTCAATTCATGTATAAAACTTGCAAAATATACAAATGTAATGAAAGTTAAGATGTAAAACAATAGAAAAATAGCTATTTAGTGCTCTTTTTTTTATATTTTTCTATTTTTTGTTTCGAGAGTTATATTTCTTTGTTGTATCTTTTACGTTTTGGTCGGTTTTTCCGTTTCTATCTGTCTTATCAGAACATTTTTATTTGATAGGACCTCTTCATACGTGTAAATTTTAGACGAGTTAGACTACTCGATAGTTTTTACATCCGTTTAAAATGTCCTGCGCAGCAAACATCAAGTCTTCACCAAAATTTCGTGGGCTAAGCTTTTCACGTACGTGCGAAGTATCATGAAATTGAAACCTCTACATATACAGAAATTTCGAAAATATTTTAAAATGGTTGTTTCACAAAAACACTCATTAATATCTTCTTGGATCAGTGACCAGTCATTTTTAACAAAGCATGTCAGTTCTATATGGTCGACAGTTTTAAAAATATTGACACTTATTACACTATTTTTTTTTATCACCTGACTGAAATTTCACATAATTAGCTATATTCTTTTAAAAAAAATTGAAGTACTACCGAAATTTTCCTCAACAAACTGAAAGAGAAAATCTTCAAACAAAAGATATTAATTTTGCACCAAATAAAAAAAAAACAATTCGATCAAATTAACATTGAAAAAAGTATCTAGGTATAAAAATAAGACTGCAAGAAAATAGATTTAGGATCTTTGTTATCCGGATGTAACACATAAACAATTATTATTTGCTGTTATTCTAATGTTCTGAATAGCAGCACGTTCTCCAAACATACAGGAAAATTAATCTTTTTGATCTTTGTGGACTTATTCATGTATTAAATTTATCAAAGTTTTTCTTATATTTTACTGTTGGCAACAAATTTAAAGTTTATCATAATGTTAAATTTCACGTGGTTATGAATAAAAGCTCGAGCAGCCCACCTTTTGTAAACAAATAGTGAATTGATTATTAGTAAAATCAAACGTTTCTTCAAGTTCAGTTTATAACCTTGATATTTATCAATACAAAAACACTGGTTTTGGAAGGACGTAAAACCTGTATTCGGTATTAGAGAACTATTCTTGGGATACTGCTTTTCGGTTTTGGTATTACCGGTAAAACTATTACGCACCATTCACTTAATCTAAGAAAACATTTGACTGCCTTTTTTCTATCAATAAAAAGCCAGTTCTTATCACGATTTTTTTTAAATAAAATTAAGACTTGTTTAAATGTGATAACGGATTGAGCTTTTTTTTAAATTTCTGTTTTATTCACTTTTTTCACTTTTGAAATTTCATTTTCAGTTTTGATCAACTTTTGTTCAAAAGGTTTTTTTCAAAGACTGAAAAAAACTGGCACACCTTTTTTTCTAAATCCGAATCTCGTTTTTACACGAAAAAAAATCAATTTCTCAAAAATTCAAAACCTAGCACTTTACACATTGCGGACCTAATTTTAATATGAAATTTATTGAATTTGGTCCAGTGGATTCTGTGATATAGAATGCCGAGTGTTGATGTTTCCCGACTAAGATTTCTTCACGGTCCTTAATGTGCTAAGACCTTGCAGAAGAAGGGGGAGGGGGGCTAATTTTTTTTAAGAAATTTCTTACAAGGGGAGGAGGGGAAAAGGGGTCTGGAAATGCTTGGGTAATTAGTGAATAGCCCCCTAAGTTGATGAATAAAACATTTGACCATCGAAAAGCCAAAGCCAATGACAGGAAATGAATAAGAATTTGTGTTCATAATTACCCCATAGGACGAAAACTATGGGGTAAATATGAACACTCATCTGTGAATCAGTGCGAATAAAATTTTTCGAAATTTCTTCAAAATCCAGACAAAGCATCATAAACTGGATGTAAAACATGTGATAACAACATTCCAGCTAGATTTCCTACGACAAGATATTCAAAATATTGAACATTGTCGAAAACGATTTCCGTTTCACGGAGTAATGGTTTTTTAAAACATCTGAAATTATATCATAAGGATTTTTAAACAGATCGGAATCAGCTTACAGCTATCAATTGGATGTTAAACTACCACTTTTGGAACTTTTTGTGTTCATTCATCCCCCACAGCAACGCGTATGGCACTTGTTCGGAATTACCCCGTGTTCATAATTACCCCACTTGACCCTACATTTTCACAAATGACAAATTTGAAATATCAACGAGTAAGTTCGATGCAAAACAATGAAATTAAGTCACAGAACTAAGGATCAGATTCAAGACTTAAATATCTTTAATTTCAATTTTGACCCATACCTCAATAATTTTTTGATATCTCAGTAAATTTTTTTTCTTAAGAATGTGTCTTAATGATTCTATTTAAATTATTTAAAATTTTGTATACGCTCCACATGTTTATCTCGTTTTGTAAAAGTATTTTGAGTTATATTCAAAAAGATTAATTTTAGATGGCAATGCAAGATAATCTTTAAAATATAGGATTGTTTCAACAAATATACTTAGCAGAAAAAAAATCTAGAAAATATGCGTAAAATGGCGTCATCTGTGATCAAGTGATAGATTTTTTCTGGAAAGAAAATATGAATGATTTTTTAAGGTAAGAGAATTTGTATTTTGTTCATATTTATTATGATCCATTCATTATTCAATTAGGCCATATGCCATCGATAGATTTTTAATATTTTCACTAATCCCTAACATTTTCGGAATTCAGATTTAAGAATTTTATTTAAACTTTAAGGTCCGTGAATGCTGCATTACTTTGAACAGGACTTAAATTCAGATATCAAGAAATAATACTATGAATCAACAAATTGAAGATATGTGATTTGGTATTAAAAAGTTCAAGTTATTGTCTAGAATACTATACATCGAATTATGTGTTTACTGGAGGTTTAAAGCAATATGCCCTTGAAGCCAAAAGGGCATAAGTTAAGGTTGCCAGATTGCCCGGATATTTCACAAAATAATTGAGGAAAGTCCGGTCCGGACCGGCTCCCCGGATTTCGTTTAGATTATTAGGATTAGATAAGATTCGTTTGGATTATTAAGACTTTTCATTTTTACGTCCAATAAGAAGTTTGTTATGGCATTATCCTGATAATCATGATTTGTGTTTTGGAAGCCTAAAATACGATTTAAAATTTTCCCCTTGGCTTGTGATATAGCTCAGTTGACAAGTCTGTTGTCTCCTGAGCCGATGTCCTCGAGTTCGAGCCCAAGAGTAAACACAGTTATACCGGATAAATTTTTCAATAACGATCCGCCAACTGCAACGTTGATAAAGTAGCGATTGCCATAGAGATGGTAAAACGACTATAATCGAAAAAAAAAAATATTTGAAATTATCCGATGTGATTTGATGAGAAAAAATATTTCAGATGTATTCTTTTTGATTTTTACTTAACTATTCCGTGATTCTGACCAAATTTGCCCGGATGTTGCACAGATTTTGGGTTAAACATTTTGAAATCATATTTCGATGAAAACATGCTTTTAAGTTTTTATGATTGCTCATTTTCCATTTCGAAAATTTGCATTTTTCTTTCGAACGAAATAGTATGTTTCTAAATAAAATTTAAAAATCTGAAAAAACACGAAGTATAGTTTGAAATAGGAAGAATCAATTGACATTATTAAATTAAAATCAACCATTTCTGTACTTATGATACCCCCTAAACCTTTGGCTCTGTGAGCCTTTATAAATTAGAATGAATTTTGAGTTAATTCTTACAACAACATTAATATAACTAATGGTTTTTCGACAATTCAGATTATTTTTTTTTTAAGATTTTCTTAAAATTTTCCCAGGAGGTGTGAGCTCGAAAATTTTGCAAAAGGGGCAGTGAGTGAAAAAAAATAGTTTGAAAACCACTGTTCTAGACAATGATACGATGCGAGACAAATGGTCTTGTACGGCAAGAAGTTTTCTCAAAACACGCTCTTGGCTCATTCTCAACACCTTTCATGCTTCCTAATCTAATCTATCCGTCTATAATTTTCATTACTTTCATTTGATATTCTTCCTATTAGAATATATACTTCACCAAAATGCCATTAAATGCGTGCTGCGAACAGTTAATAATAACAAAACAGTTAATATTTCATATGGGTGACCCTTTTTCCGATCCTTGATCAAAAATTGAACACCAGAAATCAATTGCCCGTCTCTCAAACCTCTCGTTTACAAAATTCGATCTCAATCTGATGCATAATCACGACAATATAGCAAAAATAGTGAACAATTATTATGGACGACCCCTTTGGTTGACCCCCGATCTTAAATTTAACATCTGAAATCAATTACTTGTCCCTTAAAACTCCCATGTGCAAATTTTCATCTCAATCCAACGTGTATTGGCCTCAATGTCGCAAAGATAGTGAAAAATTCATATGGACGACCCCTTTGGCCAAACCCTCACTCAAAATAGATAATTGGAATCAATTGCACCCATGTGCTAATTTTCATCTCAATCCGATGCGTAATCATGACAATATCACAAAAACAGTGAACAACTTACATGGACGGCCCCTTTTTTGGACCACGATCCAAAACTTGACACATGTAATCAGTTACCTTTTCTGTAAAACTTCCATGTGCCAATTTTCATAACAATCCTTTGCACAATCAAGACAATATCGCAAAAATGTAAACAGATAATAATAAACTTACCGACCCCTAACTGAAAATTTGAAATCTGAAAGCAATAGAGCGTCTCTCAAAACTCATATTTATGTGAAAATATTCATCTCAATCCAATGTATAATAACGTCAATTTCGCAATAACATTAAATGGTTGACATGGACGACCCCTTTGGGCTACCTCTGATTCTTAATTTGTAAGATGGAATTGATTGCTCGTTCGTCAAAATACTAATTTTCATCACAATCCGATGTATTATAACATCAATGTAGCAAAAACATTAAACAGTTGATATGGTAACCCTTTTGGCCAACCCCTGAACCTAAGTTCAACATCTAAAATCGATTGCTCGTCTCTCAAAACTTCTATGTGGAAATTTTCATCTCAATCTGATGTATAACAACGCCAATATCGCAAAAACATCAAAAAGTTGATATGGACGACCCCTTTGGCCGACCCTTGTTCTTAACTTTGATGCCTACACTGAACCGAATTGGGCGATTAAATTTATAGTGTCATTTTAATAAATCTTATTATTCACAGTCAAATTTTAGCTACTAAATTACCCTTTCAAAAATATAAGAAAATCCAATAAATTATATCTGGCTCACTCACTTGGTGAAATGTATAGGACAATCCAATAATTATTGAACTAAATAGGGTTATAAAATTTAAAGGGTCAATCTGATAAATCTTATCATTCAGTGTGTGATAGAAGTTAACGATAAATCCATTACGAAATATAGACAAATCCAATGAATATCAAAAGCTGTTATACCTAGGAAAACATATATAAAATTCTAATACATTTCATCATTCTGAAGTTAGTACACATGCTGGCGTGCCTGAGTCGTGATCCGTATCAATCTCTGTTAATTTGTTTGGGAAACATAATCCCAGAAGAACGATTGTTTGTGTTTTAGCCAGTAGTAATTTTTCGCCGGAGGATTTAACCAGTTGAGTGGCAGCAAAAATAACTTAAATTTCATCGCTGTGATATAAGCCAATCATTTATAAGCGTAAGTTAGAAAAGTGGAATGGCTGAACTTCTTGGTGTTAATATTTTCATATTTATTCTAACAGGTAAAACACGGGTCTTAAAATGAGGGACAGCAGCGAAGGAAAACAGATCCGGACTTCAGCGAGAACGTGCACGGTTCCATTCTTCGCCATGCATAGGTAGTTCATTTTTTAAAACATAATTCGTTTGAAACTTAATGCGGATTTTTTTTCCAGGAAACTCCAATCCACCAGAACAACAGCACCCAATCCGCTGAATCTGGATTCATGTACCAGCCAGGATCAACATGCATCAGGCATGAAACTGTGTCCCACCATCCATGAAAAGTGTTTGAAGTGCAGTGCAGTGTTACTTTTCAAATATCTTGATTTTTTAATAAATGTTTAAATAAAATAATTTTGGTTAAATTTGTTTAATTTCAGGTATATTTGATTTCAATGATGGAACATTCATTACACTAGTTTAAATAATAAATCGTAATAATTCTGCTCTCTATTAACATTCATTGAAAATTCTGATAAAATAAATCATTTTTCTTCTGATAAAAAGTATTGGATTTTCTTTTAGTGCGAAAACACTAAAATTCCTAATAAACCTTATAGCCGGATTTTGTTCAGTGTAGAATCGGTTGCTCGTCCCTCAAAACACTCATGTGCAAGTTTTCATCACAATCCGATGTATAATAACGCCAATATTGCTAAAATAATATTTATCTTGTATGGACGACCCCCTTCAAAGGAGTCATCGGAAAATTTAAAAACATTTTTCATCATTCCTGGTCCTAATCTGTATGCCAAATTTCACTTCTCTAGGTCTTAGGACGGCTGAGTATGTAGAGGTCAAACAAACAAACAAAGAAACAAACATACGTACAGAATTGGCTTTTTATATATCTACCTATATAGATTTGTATAGAGTTGATTCATTATGTAGAACCAAAATTTCTTTTTCCAGTTACTGCGATTTGTTCGTTTTAAAGGTTTTTTGCTCTTTCCTTAATTAAAAAACAAACATGGTCTATTGAGTTCTTTGTTCAAATAAAAACATTCCAAAAAAAATCTTTTCGCGATGAAGTTATTAGTGTCCATGTATGACGTTATTTGCAGAGCTGTAAAAGCTTATGGTTGTGATTTTTTTTTTATCGCAATTGTCTAGAATGTTAAAAAAAAGCCTTGAACAAAACTACAAACTATCTTTAATCTAGTTGTTGTTCATTTTTTTTAAAAGATATTAGTGTGTAGGGGGAACTCGTCTATGGCCGGACAACATAGATTTTTCGAAAACACAATATCCTAATAATGTTTTATCACCATGAAAATAAAGTAAATAGTAGCCTGATATGGTGTTAGAAATATGGTAATCCAATCTGAAAAGGTAAACCAATGATAGGCCTCTAAAGCTTTTGCCTAGTAATACGAAGAGGATCGCCTAAACTTTGCATTTGTATTGTGGTCGGTTTTTTCGGCTTGTAAAATTTTAACTGCACATGAACGACATCGTTGATTGGTTATCTTTCGACTACAGTAGATATAAGATAACAAATTGGAAGTTCAAACGAAATATTAGGAAAATTCAAAAAAATGCGATTTGTCTATGAACGGACAAGGAAATATTCAAAATTATAGATCATTTCAACTTGAAACTTTCATTTATTTCATCTCTATAGCACCCTCAAATGGTTAGCAGAAGATAAGGATTCAATAACGAAACTATTTTGATCCTCTGAGAAACTTCAGATTCTGCTGTCCGGTCATAGACAATTTTTTTCTAGTTTTCTCGAAACAAATGTTTCATTCTGGTTTTTCAAAAAAAAACTTTGATGACTGGCTTCACAGAACGTTCAGTATTGGAAAACACGTACTCACAAGACCTGTGCAAGTGATTTCAGTCATTTTGCTACGTTTTCGTGCCATTGGTGACAACTTTGATGAAGTGATTCGTAGTGTCCGGCCATGTACAACACTTTTGGAAATGAATGAAAACTAACATAAAATGATTTCTCTTACCACATGAGTATGTTGTAAATAATTTTTTTTTCTAATATAGTTACGTGATCAAAATATTGATACTCTTTAAATCAGTAGAGGAACCAATATTTAAAAAAAATCTATTTTTAAAGTTATTGCTTAAAAACCTTAAGTGTCCGGTAGTAGACTACTTCCCCCTATATCCGAACCCAAAATAATATGTACATATACTGTTGTCTGCTCTCATTGCATAATGTCCTTCTGTTCATTTTTCTCACATGAGCGATAGATTTTTTTTAAACAACGACCATGTAACATCAAACAGATTATAAAAAACCATACAACGTTTACTTTGACTATTATTACTAATAGTAATTCCTCAAATTTGTTCACAATTTTTAGAGAATGTGATTTGTATAATTTAGCAAATGTGATATTAAGCTAACGCTTTTAATCGACCACTTTACCTGCAAAGCTATATTGTCCAACTCATCGGACAAGAATCGACGATAGCTTCTCTCGGCTGAAACTGAAGAGCACCGATTCGTTAGTCAAGTAAACAAACGGTAGAAAAAAAAAAACACTCGCTTGTGCGCCTACGTGTGGTGCCTTCTTCCAGGTAATCTTCAGAGCCACTCGAGCTGGCGAGACTGACAACGGTAGACGGCACCCGGTACTCAGCTACCGGAATCGACGACCGAACGGGTGGATCGTACTGCAACTGTTCGATTCCGTAGTCATACAGTTGGATATCGAAATCGTGAACAACGCGACGACGCAACTGGGGACTGATCGCATCCAGCGGAAGCATCTGGAATGCATTGAACCGACGACGTTCCCGGCCATTGAGTACCCGCACCAAAATTTTCGAAACACGCACTTCCGCTTCCATTTTTGGTTTCCGTTATTTATGTTTTCATTTTAAAACGCGAACGATGCGAACGTTTGCAAACTTCAAACGAGGGCAGAGATCGAAACTGTGCTCGGTTACTAGATTAGGGGTAAAATGTTTACTTACATCGTCGTCCAGCTCCAAAGGAAGGCCCTCGCGAATTTCGTGCAGATTCAATATATGCGTACGATGCAGCGGATGTTTTCGACTTCCGACGGAAACCCGTTCCAATGTTCGGGGTTTGTAAGGATTTTCGAGAGAATTGGTTCGAGTGTAGGCTTTCGTACGACCCTTTTTATCTTTGGAAGTAAGGATCTTCATTTAGATCGACGAAAATTTGATTTTTATCTACAATACACATATTACCATTTTTGACGACGATGCCATTCAGCTGTAGCGAGTCCTTGTCGAGATGCTTGACCAACTCAAGTACCTCAGGCGATGCTGGAACGTAGCCGCTGTCCAGATCTTCTTCATCCGTCGAAACCACCGCGTTCTCCTCCTCAAGTATTAAACGACGTCGCAACACCACTGGAGATTCTATTTCCGGTTCAGAGTTTTTCATTTTGCTTATCGAGTCACGCCGTCTTTCGGCCATTTCTGGACTGGGTGCGATCAATTCCTGTTCTTCGATCAACTGTTTCACTTCCAGAACGTCCACCGTTGAGACCGAAGGTTTGTACAACGATTCAACACTTCTGCTCAGGTGAGCAGTCTTTTTAAATAGGGTTCGGAAGCAACCGTTAGTCTCACTGCAACTTTCCATAGTCACACAGCTTTCAGTCGATCATTGTCGGGTGAGGCACCAAGATGTTTATGATGTCAATGTTGCTGAAGAAAGTTACACTGCTGAATTTATAGATTCTGCGAACTTCACAGATCTTAAAGTTTTCTTCACCTAAAGAGTTTTTTTTTCAATACGATGCGGTTCCAAGGATTAGAAACTAATTATCCTACCCAACAAAGAAATTAAGCTCTAAAGGGCGAACACGAAATTATTGCGAAACATTCAACAGGGCATAAATTTTATACCAGCTAAAATTCATTCAAATTTTGCACACTTTCTCATTGATAGACGCGAGTTGAGAGGACAAATTCTTTCCAAACACGTGGAATTTTCTGACCTGCCACACCGGCAGTTGAGAAATATGTTGATCATTCTCCAGAGTGTTGAAGCAGTTCAAGGAGCGGTTGACGTTGGACTACGGCAAAGAAGCTGGAAAAAAACCTGGACTGGAGAACAAAAGGCGGAGGGAAAGGTGAAGCGGATGATTAAAGCAAATCCCAACGTCTCAAGCCTTGATTTGGCTGAAAAGATCGGTATGTCGCAGAGCTACGTCCAGAATGCAAAGAAGAGAGCTGGACTACATGTACAGAACTTCCCAAACCGCGATGAGCGACAACAATCGATGACGGCTATAACTCGTGCACGGAAGCTCTACGAGAAGATGCTGACGAAATATGGCCGCTGTGTCATGGACGATGAAACGTATATAAAAGCCGATTCTAAGCATATTCCGGGGTTGGAGTTTTTCACCGGCAAGAGCAAGTTTGATGTGAATAACAAATTTAAGAAGAAATGTCGAAGTTCGCCTCCGAATGCTCTTGCGGACTGAACCTTTCGTGACAAAGGGCACAGTAAATGGCGAGATCTACAAATCTGAGTGCCTCGAGAAGCGCCTTTTGCCGTTCTTACAGCAGCACGATGAAGCTCTGCTTTTTTTTGGCTAGATTTGCATCATGCCACTATTAAAAGTGTCCTGGAGTGAGTGGTGTGAGGCCAATTCTGTCCATTTTGTTCCAAAGGACATGAACCCGCCAAACGGAGCTGCGCCCAATGGACCACTACTGGACAATAATGAAGCGGGACCTTTCGTGACAAAGGGCACAGTAAATGGCGAGATCTACAAATCTGAGTGCCTCGAGAAGCGCCTTTTGCCGTTCTTACAGCAGCACGATGAAGCTCTGCTTTTTTTTGGCTAGATTTGCATCATGCCACTATTAAAAGTGTCCTGGAGTGAGTGGTGTGAGGCCAATTCTGTCCATTTTGTTCCAAAGGACATGAACCCGCCAAACGGAGCTGCGCCCAATGGACCACTACTGGACAATAATGAAGCGGGACCTTTCGTGACAAAGGGCACAGTAAATGGCGAGATCTACAAATCTGAGTGCCTCGAGAAGCGCCTTTTGCCGTTCTTACAGCAGCACGATGAAGCTCTGCTTTTTTTTGGCTAGATTTGCATCATGCCACTATTAAAAGTGTCCTGGAGTGAGTGGTGTGAGGCCAATTCTGTCCATTTTGTTCCAAAGGACATGAACCCGCCAAACGGAGCTGCGCCCAATGGACCACTACTGGACAATAATGAAGCGGGAACTTCGAAAGAGCAAGAAGACAGTCAAAGAGCATCAAAGCGAAAAAGGGCAGTAAAAGGGCATCAAGAGAAAATGCGTTTAATTTTACACTCAAAGCTCCATCGATAAACTTTTCTTTTGATTTTTGAAGTAAATATACGTATAAAACTACCCTAACATTTTTGTTTGATTTCAAAGATTATAAGAAAATTGGCATGACATTTTCGGTATTGCAATGATTTCGTGTTCGCCCTTTATTTGGTTTTTTCAGACATATGCAATGTGGTTATTCTGGGAGGACAATGCCAGTTATAAGAAAGCTTGTTAATGCCGATCCGGCATAGAATCTTATACCGATAATTCCACCTCCAAGGAAGCCCATTATTGTAGTGGAGTTTGATTTGTGGGTGCTTATGACACATTCCACGAACTTGCGTCCTGAGAGTCGGAATTTTCAAATAGCTTCAACAGCAAAAACATTACGATTTTCTTCAAAAGGAAGATTCAACGCATTCGAAACTGTATAGTTTTCACATATAATGACTTCTATAACCTATATTAAGTATAAAAAATAGTAAAGCTCCTTTACCACTGCACATTTTCCTAGAATAAACTTCAAACTCACCTCCAGGACGTAAGATTGGTCGAAATTAAAAATTTTGAAAACATTTTTGTATTTTATTGAAGCTACACAAAAGTTCCCAAATGAAGTACATTCCAATTTTTCGACTCGGAAGAGTTGCTAGAGGGGTGCTGGTACACGTTTTTTTTGCGTTGTCACGTCACGAAAAGGTACATTTGTTTAGTTTTCTCGTAATTTACAATTTGGAAAACTGCCAATCTTTCTGATCTTCAAGATCTTGGCGAGAACGTTTAAAAAATTATCAACAAAATCGATACAGCTGTTTATGAGATGCACCTGCGCAAAGTTCCGTCATCACGTTACGCTTTTCCAAAGTTTAGCACTCAATTCGACTACATTTGAAGTGAGTTTTAAAGCAATGGCTTCTCAATTCATCAAAATTGCTTTAACCCCTTTTAAATTATACATTTAAAAAAACGTTAAAAAATACCGTGAAGAGATTTACTTCTGTAATTTATGTTTCTTACTTAATTTTATCGGCATCATTGGTGAAAAGTTATGTCCTTGTTTGTAAGGACATCTTAAGATAAAGAAATTTTCATAGACGGATAGAAAGTTAAAAGAAATGAAAAGTGGTGAAAATGAGCGGATAGAATTTGTTTAGAAGCATTATCATCACGTACCAAATTTTTGTTCATCCCGGGCACCAACCTGTATACACATCTCAGGTGGCGATGGAAATCCCGTTCTAAGTGTTAGTAAAAGTTTTTTTTGTAAACATTGTAACCATGCCAATTCATGGCGTCAGCTGCATTTTCGAGCAAACAACCATCATCGCTGTACCAGCGAAAACTAGAGATCGAAAACCATTGCCAAGTTCTGTTTACGATTCTCGCCTAGGATACATAAACATCCTGGCAAGTTACATAGGCATTGTTTACCTTTTCTCTTTTTGAATAACGAGTTCTGTAATAGTGTGCGTGTTTCTTCATCACCTTCTTTGTACCACATTGCCCGAGCACTACTAGGAATGACGTGAGCGATCACATTCCATGTTTTTTCTCGTTCGCACTGCAAGCACAGACTATAGACTGTTCCAGAAATTATACACGCCTAATGAAAACGATCATTTTGAATCGATTTTTTTCTCAAATTCTAATGGTTACGTCCTTTTGTTTACACAATTCGGTACGTGATAACATCAAAATAAATTTTTATTTTGTGATTACATTTCAAAATGCGTGTTTTTACTCCGGAGAAAAGAAACTGTGTGTACTGTGAGTGGAATCTCAAAAAATAGGGCAAAGAAGAGGATGTGAGCGTCAGAGCGGAAAGGACAGCTATTGAAAATTATGGTGAACATTTTACATTTAAAGATGGACCGAGGAATGGTCGAAAATCTGGTCCTGTAAGTCCTGCTATCGACAAAAAGGTCAGGGATGCCTACAAACAGAAACCATCGGCTTCCGTTCGGGATGTGGCGAGAAAAGTCGGGACCTCGACGTCTAATGTAATGTGTGCTGAAGAGCGACTTGGGCTCAAGACGTATTGGAAGCAGAAAAAACCTAAAAGGAACCCCAATCAAGCCGTTTCTGTCAAACCAAGAGCTCGGAACTGTATGATTAAATATTTAGGACAAGGATATCCGCTAAACGAAGAAAGCCATTTTCACCGAAAAATTTGGCAAGAAGGTGATGGTGTGGCAGGCAATATGCGAGTGGGCAAAATATCTAGCCCGTACGTCGCATCGGAAACAATGAACACCCAGAACTATATCAAGGAACGCCTCCAGAAGCGTTTATTACTGATGACAGACCTGGGAATTGTGGGCGGTACAAGGACCTACCACAGGCATGGGAGCGAGTCCATCATTGACGTCACCTTCAGTAGTCCGGGCTGGGCGACCGACTGGAGGGTAAGTGATGCGTTCACCGATAGCGATCACTTTGCAATTCGTTATCGTGTGCGCACAAGTACGCGGGCAGGTAGAAGAGGTAGGACAACATGAGCACGCCTCTGGAAGACTACACAATTCGACCGGAACGTCTTTGTCAAAGTGTTAAATTGAGAGGGAACTTCTAAAACCTGTCCGCGGGAAACCTGGCGAGGATACTCGCACACGCATGTGACGCTACGATGGCGAGGAGGGCCAAGCGGAAAGGCACTCGGCAACCCGTCTACTGGTGGACTACGGGCTAGGCGATATATGCAGAGAGCGAGGTCCCCGTCAGCGAGAGCGGAGCGAAGAGTGCTTTACGCAATTGCGAGGTCAGCCCTCTGCAGGGCAATCAAGGTGAGCAAAAAGGCACGATTCAGGCAACTCTGCGAGGACGCCAATGACAACCCCTGGGGCGACGCTTACAGGACTGTCATGGCCAAGACGCGGAGCGGAGGTGCACCACAGGAATCGTGTTCGAACAAACTGCGAGAGATCATCAACGAGCTGTTCCCTTAGCACGGGGAAGTTACATGGCCGAGGGTCCCATACGACTGGGATACGAGTGAAGAGGAGCCGATTTCGCTGGTGGAACTGCGCGACATAGCTTAGTCCCTCCATTTGAACAAAGCTCTGGTCCGGATGGCATCCCTAATGTAGCAGTGAAGGCGGCGCTCATGGAACATCCTGAAATGTTCCGGTCATCATTGCAACAGTACGTGGATGATAGGGTCTTCCCAGAAGTGTGGATGCAGCAGCGATTGATGCTCCTGCCAAAACCGGGCAAGCCAACCGGTGGCCCATCGCTCGATATGTCTACTGGATACTGCTAGAAAAGTGCTGAATAAGGTGGTCCAGAGTAGGATCCAGCTCTACACCGAAAGTGCGAAGGGCCTATCCAATAAACAGTTCGGTTTTCGGAAAGGCCGCAGTGCGGTGGATACCATTCAATGTGTCATCGAAGGGGCAGACGAATCCAGACTGAAGAAGAGGAGAGGAGACCGGTTTTGCGCAGTGGTCTCCCTTGACGTGAAGAACGCCTTCAACAGCGTCAGTTGCGCAGCGATTGCGTCGTCGCTCATTCATATGAGGATTCCGGCATATATCTGTAGGATGGTGGAGTGTTACTTCCGTAACCGCCAACAACAGCATATGATCAGCGAGGGACTGGAAACAGTGAGTGTCTCGGCAGGGGCTCCACAAGGATCGATTCTTGGCCCGACGAACTGCTGAGGACTGCGTCTCCCCATGAGAGTGAGACTCGTTGGATTCACCGACCACGTGGTTCTCCTGGCATCTGGCCCATCAACCGGAGAGGTCCAGCTACTCGCCACAGTAGCTATCGAGAAGGTGGAAACATCCAACTCCAAGAACTTGCGTCTGGTTCATCACAAGACCGAGATGGTGCTTATCACCAACCTGATTTCAGCACAATCAGGGACGATTGTAGCTGGACTATACGCAATCGAATCCAAGCGTGCGATCAAGTATCTGGGGGTGATGATCGACGACCGGCTGAGCTTTACGGCCCACGTCGACAGCAGCCCTCTCACGGGCCATGTCGAATAACTCGGCGATCCGCTGCAGCAGAAGAAGGGTTCTTGCGAGTGTGACCTTGTCCATTTTACGGTACGGAGCAGCAGCCTGGAAGCAGCCTTGAACAGGCAGTGTAACCTGCAAAAGCAGTGCAGTGTGCAGCGGCTGATGAACCTGCGAGTAATAAGCGCATACCGAACGGTGTCCTCAGTAGCTGCTGATGTTGTGGCGGGGATCATGCGCATTTCTGTCTTGCTGGAGGAAGATATCTTCTACAGGGTGACAAAAAAGTCCGGTCACACAGGAAAATCTCAATATTTCAAAGAATAAGAATAAAATCTGAATCTTTCTTTAATAGCTTTATTCAGTAACTCATAAAGATACTTCACAGACGATATCTCGGAATTACACCACCTTTCTCTGATCGAACCAACTTCAGACGTCTCGGAAAGTCGTCGCAAGCGGCGCGCACGTGCTCCATCGGTATCTCGTCACAGATTTTCGTGATAACTCGCTTGAATTGCTCCAAATTTTTTATTTTATAGTCGTTCAGCTACGACATCATGTATCCCCACACGAAATAAAGCTTAGTTCTTTTAGAAATGGGACACTTTCATTTGCTAATAGCTCTTTAACTAGTTATCGGATATTAAAAATTTTAACAGCATTTTTTTGTCTGTAAAAAGTACTATTCGACCTATTTTTTTCCAAATTTAAAATTTACGCGTTTTTGAGATATGTACGATGCAAAAGAAAAAGAAAAAAATAATTTTGCACAGTTTCCTTAACAATTCGTCATTATCAAATTGATAGCTGACAAAACCGTTGATTATTCAAAGAATTACTGAGTTTTTGTGGTGGATAAGTATGTAAACACTGTCAATAATGTCCACAAAGTTCAAATCAAGCATTGGAGTGAAAAACATGATCGGCAACTACGGTCAAGGATCATCAGGGAAGTCAAGTCTCATACCAGCATATTTAATTTTCAATAAGTGAAAAACTAAGGGTAGATCGCAGAAATGTCCAAAAAAAATTTTTCCGATAAGCTAAAAGTGTTGCCTAGTGATGACTCATTAAAATCCAACCTCAAACAACCATTTTTTTGATAGTTCCAAAGCTCTTAAGCTGTAAAACCGGTACCGAAAAAAAACGTTAAAAAAAGTTGTTAAAAAATAAACAAATTTGTTCATTTCGAAACAACTGTATCCACTAAAATGCTTCCAGTTTCTTTTAAAAGAGAAGTATTGGACCGAAAAGTATCAGAAATTGAAAAAGGAGAGTGCAGCTACCTAAAATATAGATTTTACGAAGTATAAATTGGAGAAAATGATCAATACCATGACTGAAAAAAGTGTGCGCCGGTCAATGGGAGATACCAAGAATAAAGTAGAAATTTCTTTAACAAAAAACGGTAAATAATTTTTTTCAATTTTTTTCATGAAATATCATAACCTTATCTTCACTTTCTTCATAGAAAGTATTTCGTTCAAACGAATGGTTTTTGAGATACACGCATTCGTAACTGTCCCATTTCTAAAAGAACTAAGCTTTAATCAAGTGAATTCAGATCCGGAGTCGACGGAGGCCATTCATTCTTTGAAATTAAATCGGTCAAGTTTTCCTCACACCACGCCTGAACAACCTTTGCGGTGTGGGATGGGGCGACATCTTGCGGGAAGCAGTAGTAATCGTCTTCAAACAATAGTTCAGCTTGAAGCAGAACATTTTTCTTCAAAACCGTGTCTAGGTAGTACGCTGCGTTGATTTTAACCCCTTTATCGATAAAAATAAGAGACAGTTTACCTCTTTTGCAAATGGCTCCCCAAACTATCACTGACGTCTTATTTTGGAACCGGGAAACGTTCAGCTTGTACGCAGGAGCTTGCTGGAGGCTCACACTCCAAACTCGATCATTTTGGCGATTGAATGTTTGCTTCAAAACGAACAACTTCCCGTCCGAAAAAATAATCTCGTCATCTGCGCGCCAACCGAGCAGCGATAACAGCTGCTCTTAACTCTGCCATGGCTCATAACTCAATGTAAACAAACTGCACAGAAACGAAACTCTGCCACTTGGGACAGCAAAGTTAGCCCTTTCATTTGACATATAAATGGCACCAGAGAGATGCAACGTGTAGGCTACAGGCGACCCCAAAAAAGTGTGACCGGACTTTTTTGTCACCCTGTACTACGAGTACAGGCACATGCCCGATGTGCGGAAACTTGCCAGAGAGGCCTTAATGTCCAACTGGCATCGGTGGTGCTTCATGCAGTACCATTATCGGTTTGGACACGTGGCCTCGCCATTCTGCCCAACCTGCGGTGACACAATCGAGACATCAGAGCACCTAGTGTTCAACTGTCCGAGGTTCGAAGGGGAATGCGCTAACATGCTTGCTACATACGGGTTAGACACGACAGCCGATAACATCGTGCTGAGGATGTGTGAGGATGCCCATACTTGGCGCGTGGTCAGCGATGGGTTTACCCGGATCACGACTGCCCTGCAGAGGAGTTGGAACCAGCACTAGTGACTCCTTCGTCGGGGAACATCTGAGTATTGGGCTTCCGAACCTGGCAGTGAAGCATACAAAGATAAGACTCTAGCTTCTGCGTATGCCAAGCTGCCTTGTACGACGCGATCGTTGTGTAGGATATCTCCACCGCCGCGGAGTATCAGAGTAGAACGCGTTCCCTATGACGGAGGCTTCGGGGATAAGACTCGACCTCCTTCGCAGTCGAACTCGTAGGGGGAAGAGTATTTACGCCGCGAAATACTCTCGGGTAGGATGACTTCACGTCGTCGGCTGGTGAGTCACTCGAGTCGGTGTAGGATGACGTCTTCGCCGGGACGGACGTAAGCTGTGACAAGCGCGTGTCCAGGATAAACTGCTCTCGATTCAGTACACGGACGGGCAAAGAGGATAGGGCCTCGAGTCAAACGAAGCGGAGCCGAGATCTCGAGTCGTTAGAGGAGAGGTCATTGATCTCTTGCAGTGGTCTCGAACAGAGGCGGAGCGCACGCTAGTCGTGCAAACCAAGCGAGCCTTGAGTTACGAGTAAAGGCCGAACCTCGAGTCGTCAGAGGAGAGGTCCTTAGTCTTGAATCGTAACAAGAGGTAGGGTATCTATGCTGGAGTGTTGACTTGAAATAGAGTTAGCCGATGAGCGCAGTGTGAAAGTGTGCTTAAAATTTCTAAAACAGTATTTAGAAGACCGTAAGAGTTTCAGCGAAATGATTTTTCCATTGAGATTTAATAGTATCAACATAGATTTTTTGTCAATCTTTTTGCTGTTGAACCATGCCAATGCCACGATTGGCTGGTGTAAAAGTGAGCATATGTTCAAATGAGAATGACCGTTCTACCGCCACCTACAGGCAACACCTGTATTTAGGCACCCACCTATGGTTCCATTTGAGTAGAAGGCACCTCGTACTGGATGAAACCGTGGCTTATTTATGGCTTTGGTCTCTATCTGTGGCGTTTCAGCCTTCAGCGGGAAAACCAACAGTCAGCCGTTATCAGTTGGTTTAATTAGATATTTTTGCTTTCTGTCCTGTGGGGCACGTTGCCGGTTCTTTATTGCAGTGTTGCGTTGCCAGTAATTCCTGACTGCTGCTGACAGTTCCGGCCGGTTAAAGCCGACACGTTAGTAGAGGGAAAATCTAAATATGGAATTCAAGAAAAACTACGAAGCTCGCTGTTTTAATATGAAAATATAATTGAATTTATTGCGAAGCAAATGAGAGTTTTATTGAATGCCTGACAAGTTACATACTAGACAGTCTTTTTGATTACATTTCTGATTCAAAATTAACTTTAGTTCATTCCACATACCACGATTAAAATTCAAACAAAAAATCAAAAAGCTGATCAATCGTGATGCTTCGATTCACTTTATCGAATGACTTGAATATCTTTTGAATGGACAAGTGACGCACTGTCTGATGGTATCATCCTTCCTTACAACAATAACAACAAACCGACAGATAACGCTCTGATTCACTCGTCGCCATCTTCAGGCGTGGACAGGAAAGTATGATTGATGCTCATATTAAGGTAAAGCCCAGTTAAGCCTGGGCACAATGAGTCTAGCCAGGGAAAAAAGCGTCTACCGCAAATAAGTCGGACATTTCAATCTTCAAAATCGCGGGGTGGCTACGCAAATGCAATTTCTCGCTGACGTAGAAAGGTTTTCCAAAAAAAAAACAAAAACCCAAATTTAATTCACATCAATGGTCACCGGCTTTGGGAGTTGACGTACATATTTGCAATCGATTTGTTACATTTTTTTGTTTCGTTCTTCTTCAAAAGATAACAACAAGATTGGTCGCACTCGACGACGAGTTAGGCAAGTTTTGTTTGGTTTCTGGAAATGCTTTTATTTAAAGATTTATAACGACTACACGTTTTAGTTCTACAAAGATAAGAAACAGATAGGAGAGTTTACCGATGGATTATTGAAGGGTGTATTGAAAATCAGTAGGTAGTTGGAACATTCAGCCTGCGTTTCAAATGACGCTAGGAAATTAAAACCAAGGGGTTTCCACCCAATCGACAGCTGATATTGAGCTAATCAATCGCTTTCAGATGGAATGTCACGTGAATTTACAAAACTATTATGAAAAGTTCTAGATACTCGATGAAGAATCACTGTTCAGAATTTGAAATAGAATTGAACGTTATGAGTCGGAATTAATTTTAAAAATTGCAGCTTCAGATTTACAATTAATTTATATTTACAATTTACAATATGAATTTTAAAGCCTATTACAGAATCTGTAATGACAATACACTTTGCCAAAATGGAAACGTTAAATTCACCTGCATTTTTACGTACGCGCTTACTGAATTTGAGCTCGAAATACGGAATCATTCAGAAGCTTATACAAATTCACTTGATTTATACGTGAAACTCACATATTTACTGTTTGCTGTAGAAACAAGTCTTTGATATTCGATTTTCGTAGGAGTCCAGTGATTCGCCAAGCACAAAGGGATTTGCGGCGTTCTTAGCTCTGAATAATATATTCAAGTTAAATCTATGTGACGGAATACAGTATTCAATATGGCGTGGATCTAAAAATGGGTGCTAACCGAAAGTAGAAATTCTAGCTGATGGAGATGCTGATTTTTCGTGAGAAGTTTATATTTTGTAGTGTATTCGTTTTTTGAATATTTTATAATTTAACAAGATTCGGAATTGAAGGCAACCCAAAGGCTATTTTCGCTACGATATTTTGTGTTCGGTATGTGAAATGTACAGAGTTTCAAAAGAAAATATAAAGTGCATCCTGTGTCAGAAATAATAAAATGTTATGAAAATCAACACTTTTAATATTTATAAGATTCGAAAAAAATCAAATGCGATTACCATCAAGTACCCATTTACCGCCCAAAATCACCCTTAAATGTATATTTTGAAAAAAAAAAACTGGGATATTTTCTGAAAAAATAAGTCCTCTATTCTGCGTTCGCATCATTGTTTGATTATTTCACTGAAGCAACATAACTTAATCATGCTAACGATAGCCAGAAATATTTTTGTTTGTTTTTTGTTTCCGGTCAAATTATTAAATTCGACGCCCGTTAACGAACTAAGCATTACTGAACTCCTGGTGCAAAAAGGGGTTTTGTTTACTAGATTGTATATACATATTCGGTCTAAACTGGGCTTAAATGGTAGCTTTTTTTTGGAAATTCTTTATTTGAAACGGCTCATACCTTTAGGCTTTAAGGAGCCAAACTCGTTTTGTTCGATTACAATTGTGTGCTGATATCTAGTTCACTTTTAAAGAAAAATGAAAATAGATAGGGAAATATGAAAGGATAAAAAATGGTAGCTTTATCTTCGTAAAACAGATTTGCATCGGAAAATTTTCGATTTTTTCAACTGTTGTTGTTTTTTGAAGCGTTTAGTGATGGGTGATTGGTGTATAAACAAAAGTGTTGGTTCCTAATCATGGCCGTAGGAAGGGGGGGGGGGGGGGGGGGTTTGATGGTTTAATCCCCCCATGAGTGTCCGAAAAAGCAAGCGAGGTATTCTTCTTTACACTCAAAATTTGAAATTGATAAAACTTAATGCCAAAACTAATGCCAAAACCTCAAAAATCCATCCCAAGTTTAAAATTCTGTTACGGTTTTCAAAATTTTCTCACTCGTTCATGGAATAAAGTTTCCAGAATTTTTTTGCACGTATCCGAGCCGGACAAATCCGGGCTATTTTATATAAAAACCTGGCAAAATCCGGGTGTTTGATTTCAAAATTGTCGAGGAATTACTCATCAAAAATCAAGAAAAAAACTTGAAAAAATCATTCATGTTTCTTTTTTATATTTAACTTGTTTCAAAAATTGTGGACGCATAAATGAATAAAAATAACACAATTTATTCTTTAAGTTTGAATGAGAATGAGAATAAACTCGGTCAAAATCCGGGCTTTTCCAATGAAATCTGGGCAACAGGGTCGAACCGGACTTTTCCAAAATTTTATATTAATTAACTGTTAAATCTGGGAAATCTGGCAACCTTATCATAGAAATTCAGGTCTGAATATTAAATTTTAAATAAACCCATTTTAGAGGTTCTGGCTCAATATTCCCATAGAAAACATAGTAGTAACACATTTTCGAATTTCTGATTTTGTATCAAGTTTAGGATTCTTGAATTCCATTTCGAATAATCATAAAAAGAAAGGAATGAAAAGCTGCTTTGGAATCCTGGTTCAAATTCGGTTTTGCATTTCATATTAAATTTGAATCATGTTTTTCGAAAATCATATGCATTTTCAATATTTTGATAAAAGTTCTACGAATATAAAAAATGGAGAATTTTGTTTTATATTCCAATTCGAAGTACTAAAACTTTATTCTGACACAAAATTGGAACATTTAAAGCTTCTAAGTGGTGATCCAAAATCGAAAACTCAGATTCAGATTTATCATTTGAATTTCACATTTTAATTCAGATTCACAACACAGATTAAAAATAAATAATTGAAATAATGAATTAAGATTAAACCAGCACTAAAGAATTCAAATATAAGAAATAAGAGCTCTATAACATGGCTCATAAAATTCTGATTTGGAAATAAGATTCGGAAATCGTATTTTTTGTACATTTCAAAAATCTTTTGAAATTCGGAAACAGATTCAAAATTCAAATTTTGAATTCAGGCTCATAATTCAGACTGAAAATTTAGAAAAAGATTTGGCTTGTGAATGAGTTTTTCAATCAACATAAAATTGTTGAGGAATTCAAGAGAACATGAACTTAAATATTTGGTTGTCAATTCAATTTCCTGATTTAAAGTTTTTTTTGAATCAGAATGAGAATGTACACGGAATAAAGTTGAAAATCACAAATATAAAGTACAAATTGAGTCAAATTTTAAAGTTTTGTTTAATGAAAAATATTCTCAATTATATTTAAAAAAAAATCATCCAAAGGATTTTCATTATGGAATTGATTCTTTAAAAGCAAATATTTGAAAGAAAAGAAAGAAACTGTTAAAGAAACATGTACTTGATCTTCACCTGAAAAATTTGCACAAAATTCTATAATTTCTCGATGTGTTGTTTAACATTATTGGTATTGAAGTTTTTAATGCCGAATTTCAAATTTAAATCATAAAGTTAGTTCAAGTTTGCATCAAGAGAATTTGATCCGTATTTTTTTTTTATCTGTAACTGTTTTTTTTGGAGCATTTTATTTATTCTCATCTTAGGTTAGAATCTTGGAACTGGTAAAAGAGTTTGGAAGATTGGGCTTGTTTGATTTGAGTATAGAATAAACTTTGTTTAGAAATTGAAGGCTATTCAAGAAAACTTATTTTATGCTCAAATCAAATAACTTTAATCTACCAGGCTCTTGACCAAATTAATAAAATTTAACCATCAATGAAAGAAAATTCCATATATTGTTTCTGTAGGTTTCATTATGAAAGACTCGCCCTTTAGGCTAAGGAACACTTTTCGTTACGATTGAATACGAAAACTATTATAGAGTACTTAAAAATGAATAATCATATAGTTACAAACAAATTTTGATTTAATTTTTTTTTGTTCGTGCGTTATTGGGCAAAAAATCATAGGTAAAAATCAGCCACCAAAACAACCCCTCCATGAGTCGGTTCTTCCTACGGCCCTGTTCCTACTGACCGGCTACGCACAATTTCTTTGTTTTTAACGCATGTATTGTATCAAATGTGTAAATTGTGAGTAGCAATCAGTTTGATTATGTTAGAAAATGATGTTTTATCGCTGAAAGTAACCGGTTACTTGAGGCTGTTTGCCGGGAATCATAATTTCATCAGTCAACGCACTTTGTTAAAATTTGAACTAAATTCGCGGGAAAAATTTCACAAAATGTTTTCTCTCAAGATCCAAAATATGGTTTTAACAGCTTTTTACAAGGACAATGTGGTAGATATGCCAGGATGAAATATTTTATTTAAATAATTATTTAATAAAAGAATAATAAAATCACATTTCATTGAATATGAATCGTTCAATATTGGATAGAAACTGCTTTGATTAAATAGTATTCAATTTATTTGAATATTCTGATGCTGCATATTTAACTAATGTCAAATGAATTATTAAAACAGTGTAACAAATTGTCTAAATAATTGAGTATATATTATCGTGTGATTTTAGAGTGTACATCGTAAAGGTTGAGTGCTTATATAAAAAAATTGAGTGACGCATGAGAGGAAAACAGTGATGAATGTATTGATGAGTGAACTTGAGTTGCTGACGTAGGAGATTTTTGGATAAACTGATTACTTTGATCATTCTAGATTCGTAATTTGGAGCGGTAGGATCGGGTTCGGTTGAAAAGCGGAAGTGACATGAAATCGGCGTGTTTGAGCGGAAAGGGAGAATGGATTTTAAAAAAGAAATAGGCTATGGAAATAAATTCACCACAGACAATACTAAAAAGAACCGTTTCCGTCGTATGACAAAAAACAATACTTTTTTCAAGCAACTTTGAATTTCCATCATGTTTCCTAAAGAAATAAATTGAGAGTATATTCGAATAACACAAAACTTTGCATGATGGATAGAGACTTCCATTGGGAGGATAGATAGAGGAAGAGAAGACTCCCATACACCTTTTCCTTTTTAAAGAACGAAACAAGCTAATGGAACCAAGTTTAGCATGGGAGAATAATTAGATACGAGAAATCTTTCTATAACGGTTTTAGGACCATCTCTCCTTGCAGTTGAAAAAACTGAGGAATTCAGGGTTAAAGGTAAAATACATCTTTTAGATTATATCAAGAACTATCCTAGCAAAGATTACCAAATTTGGCATGGGATAGTAGACTGAGTCGATTTGGGGTCATTTTTGAATTTCTCAAACCCTGGAGCCTTAAAAGCTTCGTTTTGGTTCAAAACTTATCCATGATTTTTTACAGAATTTTTAAGTAACGTTTACATAAGTAAATTTGAACTTTTAGGTTTGTATGGGAAAATTGAATATTTTGTATTGAAAAATCAACATCATTTTTGTTTCTTCTGTGCAACAAAGCCTGCTAGGTATTGCATGACTAATTTTTATGCAATACTTCAAGTCGTTCACGAGGCACAAGCAGTGGTGTAAATTGAATTTATTGTTTATCAATGCCGAAAGACATACCCCTTTTAAACAGCTAATAACTTTTCTGTCTAATAAGATACGAAGTTACGATCTTCGACAAAGTTGTTCAGCGGAAAATTTTCTTTGAAGAATTTTTAAATTGGCACAAAAACCATTAACAGGCTCTGTTACACAGAAGAAAAAAAAAATGATGTTGATTTTTCAGTACAAAATATTCAATTTTCCCATAAAAACCTAAAAGTCCAAATTTACTCATGTAAACGTTACTTAAAAATTCTGCTAAAAATCATGGATGAGATTTGAATTAAAACGAAGGTTTTAAGACTCCAGGGTTTGAGAAATTCAAAATGACCTCAAATCGACTCAGTCTAATGGGATAGTGTTTGGGTACGAGAAATTATTCCTTTATAGTATGAGACCTCTCCCTCATTTTAATGAAAACATTCCTAAGTGACATTTAAAGTTCTATAGTAGGCTACTTAATAAAATTTTGGTTTTATAAGGGACTTGAAGAGTCTTATAAAACTATCGGTGTTACTTGGGATTGAAAGGCCAGGTCCAGAACTAATCAAATAAATAGAACCATGGATGACATAGGATGTTATTGAGGCACAAGACATTTTTCTATAACAAAAGAAGAGTAGACCTCCTATATAATTTGGTTTGGGAAGATATTTAGGTGCAAAATTGTTTCCGTTTTAATTTGAATTTTTTTCCACCTTCATTGGGTGAGAAAGGAGAAAGGAATAATTTGCTTCGAAAAAATGTGTTTATGACTATTCAAGACTCCTTTATCCACAGGGTAGATGGCAACGGTGACTGCTCCTATATAAGTTAGCATTTGATAGCATTACTCAAAATCTTATCAAGCAAATGGAACCATATATTACATGATCCGAGGGTATGATGAGAAGAGTATTTGCGTTTAATTCTGTGGCGATTTGAGATCCTTTCGCCTGGAGAAATGGTTATTCCATACAATTAAAACTAGAATTTTGGAATTTTTGAATATGAATTCCATAACTCAAAACGAAAGTTACAGTGCGCCATCGAAAATCGAATGAGAAATTGTTTTTTTAATTCAGATTAAAAAAAGAGCAGCGAAGAGTGGCCACATAAACGTTGCAAAAAAAAAAAAACGAAATCTAACAATAACAACTGTTAGACAATACCCTTAAGGAAGATCACCAAAAATGGTCGAAAAATCGAGCACTTTAAAAAGAAAGTTGTTCAAATTCAAGACCGAAAAATAGCCAAAAATAGAACATTAAACATCAAAAATGGTCGATTACATAAACTTAAATATGAATTTCTGTCTGTCTATCTGTCTGTTCCCTATAGACTCGGAAACTTCAGAACCGATTTGTGTGAAACTTGGCTGGTGGGGGTATTGAAGGCCGGGGAAGGTTTCTATTACAGTTTGAGACCCCTCCCTTTCACATGAAGGGGGGGGGGAAAGAATACAAGAATGGTTTCTATAATTATTTCAGACACCTCCCTTCTTCCAACGGGGGTATAAGAAAGGAGGAGGGGAGCTTTCATAACTTTTTTTTGCATAACTTGAGAACTATTCGAGCAAATGGAACCAAATTTGGCTTGTAAGGGTATTTGGGTACTAAATTTGGCATGGGAAGGTATTTGAATACGAAAAATTTACTACTACTGACTCAGTTCAATGGCCTGATAGTAAGGAGAAAGGGGCTCCTTAACAATTTTTCGCATAACTCAAGAATGAATGAAGCAAATGGAACCAAATTTGACATGGGAGGGCATTTGGATACGAGAAATGGCCATATGCTTATTTGAGAATCCTTTATCCTCCAATTGGGAATAATGTTAGGGAAGAGGGGAGCTCCCATAGAATTGTTTTGCATAAACCAAGAACTTATCTAACAAACGGAACCAAACATGCCTGGGAAATCATTTGGGTGCGAGGAATAGTTTTATGGTACAAGAAATGGTTTCGGGTACAAGGCATGGTCAACGCCACCCTTCTTCTAGAGAGTACATAGGAAGTCGGGAGGGGCCCCAATACAATTTTGTTGATATAACTTGATATTTAAGTAATTACAACAATTAATACAAATACAATCACATTTGACATAGGAAGTATTTGAGTACGAGATATTTTTCTATGAATGTTACAGGCCCTTCTGCTTTGTATTGTTGAGAGTGGAGGGATGGATGGTGGGGGTTCCATATAAATGTTGTTGCTTAAGAACTTATCAACCAATGAAACCCCCCTCATAGTTTTGATTACGAAAAAATAGTATCCCTACCTCCTGCCAGTATTTGCGGATGGGAAGAGGAAAGGGGTCTTTTCAGCACAAATCAAGTTCTCAAGGTATCCTAAGAAAAACAAAATCAAAATTGAAATAATTTCCTAGAATTTCATTAATTTTCGGATGGTGTAGCAAAACGCACCGGATCAACTAGTATTAAATAAACCTCAAAATAACTTTTGTAATTTTTAAAACGCTCCTTTTTTTTCATTCTCATGTGATCTTGATGATGTTTTCGACAAAGATTCTTGAAATAGTGAGATTTACAACTTTTGTGAATATATCAAGAGTCTAAACTTATTATTTGAAAAATAAATATTTCTTCTCCCTGCAAGGTTAAAAACTCACTTTTTATGCAAAAATATGAAAGATCATCAAAAAAAATGAAAATGCTGTGAAGACATCAAATGTCTATCCTATCGTTTATGTTTGTCCGTTTTGAATTATGATCATTTTTTAGGCCTATTTATCCCTGTGAGCTGTGGCCAGGTGCATACAAGATCCTCATATTTCTGGGTCCTGGATGATATGCAAACCAGGTTTCGTGTTAACTGGAGTTTCGCTTATCCGAGGTGGCTATGAGATTTAAACATAAAAATTTCTCTAATGTATAGAAAACAGATGTCTCCTTATGGGCACATACATATGTAGTTTTCTCATATTTATAAGGTGTCCCATTATGTTTAAGCACGATTTTGATACAACCCTGCTAATTCTGGATGACCTTTAAACAGCTGTTTTTATTATTTTCATGAAAATAAGAGGCATTTCCAAAATAATCGTACACATATGGTGTACCTTTTCCAACGTTCCGCTGAGTCAGTTGGTGAAAATGTAAGAAGTAAGCATTGGAGCGGTCCTAAATGCGATTCGGAAGCACGGAATGGAAAGCAGCTTCGTGGACATCAAAATGGGCTGAAACCGAGTTCGGTGGACAAAACTTTGGACCGGAAAGTCATGCTTACGCCTGTAGAAAGACTGTCTCAGTTCGGGATTTAGCCAAAAATGTTTGGTCTTCTCTCCGTACAACTTACCGTGCCAAGGTAATATTGGGTCTAAAGGCATATAGGAATCAGAAAACGCCGAAGCTGAGACTAATTCAACCTGAGCTCGTAAATAATATAATTAACTGCTGTCTGGAAAATCGGTTATCATCGACGACGAAACCTATTGCAACTTTGATTACAAATCGCTTCCGGGTGACCAATATTAAACTGATCATGATGGTCAAAGTGTTGATTATACGGAGACATAAACTTCTATAGAAGAGGTTCGTCAAGCTATAGGTAAGTGTGGCACGCATTCCGAGCCGTGCCGAGTGCCGAGAGTGCCTGCAGCGTGGTCTTCTGTTCAATGATTCGCAAGCATGATCACCCAGTACTGTTGTGCCCTGATTTTCCATCAGTTCACTAGTCAAAGGACACGATGGCTTGGTACCAATCCAACAAAGTCCAAATCATATTGAATGAGGTGAAACATGCGAAGCCTTCAGATTATATCATAAACTTTGCAAAAGACTGGAAAAAAGTGGTTAAAATCATCGCAAACCCCTGTCTACTGAAGCTAATGAGCAGCCTTCGATCAAAATTTCGATCATTGGCCTACGATTGACTGGATTCTATTTTTTTATGAACTCACTGTAAAAGTAGTCTATAGACAACACAAAAGTAAAAAAATGGATTTCTTCCTAAATTGTGTCTATACTGTTCATTTCAAATCGTGCTTAGACCTAATGGAACCCCCTTACTAGAAAATGTTGTCATAAGATTAAAATCTGAAATCTACGCAGCAGGATTTGAAATAACACCGGATTCAATTGTGCAGCACGATACAGTGTCGTGTTGTGACGGTAGAAATTTTTCCTACTGTAATTTATTGTGCAGCAGTCACTATTGACGACGTCAGCATGCAGTAGGATATCACGTTCGTTTAATTACATCCAATCACGCCAATTCACGGGAGGTTTTGCTTCTCTTTCCTTGTGGGTTAAAGTATCTCGCTAAGATATCTCCCGAGCAGCTAATCCTTGGAACTTATATAGGGTTGTTTGGTTTTTTTCCTTCTCTTAGTTTTAAATATCCCTCTTTCAGCAGTTTAAAGTTAACCCACCACACTGCAATCTGCGTTTTTCTATTTTTTACTGGCTCTTCACTGCCAGTTCTTCAACTTTATTTGTGCTTTATTTCTTCTGGGTCACTGCTATTCAAGAATCTGTTTTTCTTTGGTCACTTTAACACAAATAAATCACAGCCTTGGAAATGGAAAAGAATTTCGATTTTTCGCTTTGCATTCACCAAACGCTTCAAGAAAACCACACACTTTGTAACACAACAGTCGTCGTTCGCGGAACTTTAAATGGCGCGCAATTAATTAACACACCGCTGATGTTTTGAGCTAATCAAACAACAGACAGAACTGTCGGCTAGCCTTTCCTGGAACCGACCTTCTCTAACCGGTGGATATTTAGCTACTAGCCGACGGAACCCATCAGGAAGATGGAAGATCCCTGCCCGGATTGCAACTTTGCTGGAATTTGCTACAAACACTCGACGGTTGATGCTCTTAATACCTTCCAACAGCGTAACGTTTACCAGTTAGGTATTTGTCAAAGCACGCGATACGGTAGGACTCAGTCTGTTCTATCAAAGTTGTTATCAACAGCGGCAGTGTGCGTCTTTGACGACTGTTTGTGATAACAAGACTGGTATAGATGCAATAATTTGTTGTTAGAATTATCTACGGGTTCGCAGGATAACAAACATTATTTAGGGCTTTTTATTTTTTATCAACGGATAGTTTGTTCTGAATATGATGACATACAATATAACATACGTCTACTGGAAAATTTGGTTTTAAAAATATACTTTTGAAATCATCATACGAAAAAAAACTTGACTGACAATTTGTGCCACCGACCCTACCGGTTGCTAATCTTGATTTGGACATAGATGATATTGGTGGTTGGTTGGTATATTTTTGTTGTTGATAACTCGCGCGTCTTATCAAGCTCCCGTGTGCGCGGGTGATTTCGCGAAGTGGCCACTGCCATCAAGAAGAGGTGAGAATTGTTTTCAGGAAGACCACGAGGTACGATTGGATTGCTCGGTGTGGTGATGATTATGATCATCATGAGGCAAATGTGGGGGTGCTTGACTGTGAATTAACTTATTTCGTAGTTTAACGGAATTACAGCAAACTCTGAACGACTATTTAGCTTTTATTTTACGATTCGGTATTGATATCCCTTAAGCAATAATATTAATTTATTTTTTATTTATTTTCTACATTAAATTGTACCCTTCTAGTGTGGTAGAGCCACGATTGCGTTGAATGGCAAACGGAAATGTATCATATCAAAGATCCATTGTTTTGAAGACGACGCAAAATGTTACGTATTTTGAAAGGGAAAAAAAATAATTTCTCGGAATTTCAATCGATACCAATTATTATTATTCCCTGGGTAGTGATTTGGACTTTTTTCCTTCCAAAAATAATTAAAGGTGCATGCGTTTCTAGAATCAAGGTAAATTACCACTCTTTACACTACAGAAACTTATTGACAAATTTTTTTGGGCAGGATCCAGAAAAATTTAGAAAAGTCTCAGTGGGAGATCCAAGAACAGCTTCATGTGGTGAATCTTTTAAGATGTCCTAAAGAATCTCATAGTGAGTTAAAATTTGAAAAAAAGCGAAAATGATTCAATCCATGGAGTTAAGAAATGTGAGAGGTTTTATCAAGCGCATTCCAAAAATTTCAATGAGGGAAGTGATAAAAAGGCAAGTTTTTCTGGCTGGATTGTCTAGATGATTAATAAAAAGATCTAACTTCATTTCTTGAAGGTAGAAAAGCTGGCCACCTGTAAAATAAACAAAATACGGTGGTCAAATCGTGCGCAAAAATTTTGAACCGCTAGTGAAGAAAGATATTGAAAAACGGATCGTAACGGACAGCAAAACGAACTATTTAGCGGGCACCTTGGCGGTTTCCTGCCAGAAACCTTTTTTTGACAAGTCTCGTCTGTATTATTCTGAGTTAAACAAGGAGAACAAATTGAAAAAATAATGATATCTATTACTTTATGAGGCTGACGATCTTTGGAAGCTGCAAATCTGTCAATGTTTCATAACGATGAATGGCTAAATATACAAACAAGACTGCCTCTAAATACGACCATTTTCCTTGCATAGCACTTTAATAGCATAGTTTATACTCTGTTTTGGTTGGAACTGAAATCGTGCCATTACGCAAAAACTGTGGTGGAGTAGTGAAAGAAAGTCAAATATGTAGTTTTTGTGCCGAAGGAGGACAATCGGCTAGTAATTTTAAAGGTCACATTTAAGGAAATTGGAAACGTAATCGAGAATAGCTTCGGTTTGGAAAAGGTGCTTCATAGTATACATTATAGATAGCGCAAGTGGTGCCCGAAAATAGAAGTCGGAAAACTTTTTTTAGAACGCTATATCAAAAACCACATGACAGAACATCACAAAAATTTTCACATGTAGCATTACATTACTAGGCAGCTCCGCTGAAAATTTTATTAATTTTCATTAAAAATTGCATTAATAACTTCATGCATAGAAATGTTCCGTTTTTTTTACTTCTTATGATCTTATGAAGATTAATTTAGGTAATACCCCTTCTGAGCATAAACAAACATTTTTCTAACTAAATTTATAACGTGCCCTAAAACATGTTTTCAGTTTTTTTCGTTGAAATCCAGAGCCAGATTAAGCCATCGGGGGGCCCGGGACAAATTTTCTCGGGTAGCCCCTATAAATCGATTTTTTTCCATATGCCATAACAAAAAATGCATTATCTTTTTAACATACGAATCAACTGAATATTAGTTCAACATATAGCCTTTCAATAATCATTATGTCTACGTAGAAGGCAGTTTCTCGTATCTTCAAACAATAATTGTTAAACCGTCACGAGCAAAAATTGCGGAACAACAACAGCTCTGATTAGAGCTGTTAAATGCAAAATTAAATTCTCAATTTATATAATATCTCTATCACCAACAAAAATTCTCTGTTTTGAAAAAAATTTAAAGATAAACAAATAAATGTTTTTCAATCCTTCATTGTGTTTCATTTTAAATGTTTCATCGAAAGCAGAACACATATTTTCCTCATGACAATTGAGAAGTAAAATTAATATAAAATAAAAGTTGCCAGATTGCCCGATTTTATCCGGGTTTGCCTGGATATCTAATACAAAATTTAGGAAAAGTTCGGCTTGGCCCAGTTGCCCGGATTTCATTGGAAAATTTATTCATTCATTCATTCATTTAAATTTTTTCTTGAGTTATTATTGAGTAATTTCTGAGTTTTGAAAAAATTTGCTCGGATATTGCCTGGATTTATGGTCGTCACTTTTGAAATCAATTGCCGGATTTTGTCATGTTTTTATATATAATTGCATGGTTTTTCCGGCACGGATACGTGTTGAAAAAACTCGAGCAACTTTATACAGTCTGAAATATTCCGAATCCAAAGTCATAAAAAAATTATCATTAAAATTTAACATGTATTCCATGGAGATACGAATGTAAAAGTTAAAAATCAGTTTTGAAAACCAGAAATCAGATTTTATAACCCCCTCCCTCAAGCCGTTATTAAATAACCAAAACCGCTCGAACTTGTTTAAAAATTGAGAACTTTTCCTAATCGGTGAACTCTATTTTTTTTACATTTTCTTTTTCAAACCTTACATAGCACCATGGACTAAAATTGAATTACTTTTACGGTTGCAAACATTCTGCATATTTTTCTTTAGGCGAGATTCATTTTTCTTGTGTTCTACTTTACATATGATCCTTTTTTCTTAAAAAAAATCCAAGATGGTGGTAACTTTGAGACTTTAGTTTCCAGCTATTTTTAATCGTATAAACATGGACAAATGTTTTCTGAAGGTATCAAATTATAAATTTTTCAATAAATAGGTATTTTCTCAGTTTTTTCGTGTTTTTAAGTTTTTCTCAGATGTTACTTTTGACAACTGTTTGTTAGACAGTGGCCGATAGTCAAAACTAAATTAACTGCTAAATTGATTGTTAAATTTTCCATTACCATTACCATTTTTCAAAATATTTTGCGCAAAAAGTAAGTCAAAATAGACATTCATAAAGCTACAAATTAATTACAAATTAACACAAAAAGGCAAAAAAAATTCTACAGAAATCGCAATTCTAGGTTCATGCCAGAAATATTGTACCTCGCGTAACTTTTAATCCCATGGATAGAACTTTTCAAAAACTTCAGACATGCTAGCTTTATCTTTCAACAATCACTCTGCAAAATTTCAATTAAAATGTAGCGTAGTTTCTGAGATATTGCAATTTGAATGATAAAGGTCCAAAAAACCGATTTTCATAGAACTACTGTATCTCAGGCCGCATAAACTCCAGAATGCTCAAATTTTGTGGTATAATAGTCTGATAGTTGACCTATCTGACGCAGAAAATTTTACCAAAAACTATCATCAGAGTAAAAAGTTCTGGAAATTCAAAGTTGAAGTGATAGTGTGCGTGCTTCCAATTTCTATACAATTATGAACGTTACTGTACCTCTCTTGTTTCCCAACTGATTTGTAAATAATTATAATTTTAGAAACCTTCAGGTGCAACACTTCAGTTTTGCAATATTCAAAGTCTAAGAAAACAAATCTGAAAAACATGATTCGGAAAAAAATTTGTAGATCAGCTACGAAATGCTCAAAAATTGCCTTTCAGGTGAAAATAAATTTATTGTGGAAATCTTGCGTTAATGTTCTCTAAATCCAGTTCTATGTTAACTTTTAAATGTTAGAAAATCAAAAAAATTGCAAATTGAGACAAAGTCCGAAAACAGCTACCTTTGAAAACTCGTCAAAAATTATGTGTTTGATATTTTGATTATCTAAAGATGCAAAATTGTGGCAAACTACGTCAATTTTTCAAAATACTTTTCAAAATTTGTCTACTGTGACGAAAACAACATAACAGTTTGACGATTCAAAAGTACGGTTCTACCAAACTTTTTACATTTTTTTTTGTAGTTAAGCTATTTGATTTCCGGGTTTCGAAGTTACTTGTTTTATAAGAATTCGATAATTGCAGAAGTTTGACTTAAAAATAAATCTACTCCTTATCCCGATTATATAATTCATTCCGAATTCTGAGTTATTTGTTTCATTGTATTGTATATTGTAATGAAAATGCCATGAGTCAGTTTCTTTTTATCTTGAATATTTTTGTCAAAGTATGTTTAAAAAATATCTACTCTTTTGCGAGATATTGAGATTTTAGTGAATGTTATTTAAAATATCACTCTGAGTTAAAGCAGATGCATTTAAATGTTTAATCCCATGTATTTTAAGATGTCTACGTCACAAAAGCCCTATCGCAAAGTTTTCAAAAACAATTAATTTCCCAAGCGCACTTGTTTTGATCTATCTTTCATTTAGAATGTTAACTAAATATAAAATTCAAAAAAAAATAAAGAATCATTTAAAAATCCATCTATCTATGTTTCATTCGAGCCGTTATGACAGTCAATAGCTTTTTAAAATAGTTGCCAATTTTCGTTTTAGTTGCCAAAAATTTTTTTTACTATAAAAAATATGTTGAAAATCGAAGAAAATATGTTGAAAATCGAATAAATCCAAAACTAAAATCAAATATAGATAGTAAGAAAATATAGATTCCAGAATAAAATGCGAATATATGAGTCAAAAAAATATGATAGAATTTTGATTTCATCATAACATCATGAAAATCATTGGAGTGTGTTTTCGTTTATAATTCAACAATCATAATTTAAATTTTTGTGTAGATGTACATTTTTCGTTTATAATTTTACACATCATATATGTATATGACAATCAACCAAACGAAAAAAAAAAACAGTTTTGCAAAACAGAAATCGAATATAAAATGTTACGGTTTTGTAAATTCAAGTTAAAACGTTGAAACTCAAGAGATTCCAACATCAATAATTGGATTTTGTGTGTGTTAAAACTTTTGTGTTCATTTAGAGCTCTCAGAGACCAGTGGTTATAAACATTAAAAATCAGCTCCCGAATTAAAAAAATACCTACTCACAATAATCATTTAAACTATCCCGATACCAGTCGACTGTTTTACGGGAACGAAGCAATTGCTCTAAGGCTTGAAGTGATTTTTAAACAAATAGGCTAGGTTTCAAGATTCAAACCTATCATATTGTCACATTTGTTTTCAATTATTATGAAAATTGAAATTTGTAATCCAGTTTCAGATTTGACAAAAAAACGTTAGGTCTTTCAATTGCAATCTCTTAAGACTACATTAAAGACTACATAACAAACTGCACACAAGAACAGCATTTTTGGTGCACATTAAAAAAAACTGATTGAAAAATCTTGGTGTCAGGAATTTAAATATTTCATCAGATTTTGCCTATCGCCTCTAGCTTTGGTGCTATGGCTCGTGATAATTTTAACATTCGCAAATTTTAATGAAAATTCTTTTTGAAATTTGATAAACTTATTAACCAACATATACACTAAAAACTGAGTTTTAATCTTTTGCTGTCTTTGATTTATGAAGGAACCAGATTTTGTCTGAAAAGAATATTTTTACATAAAGGCTTTTTAAAGTTTTTGATACTAACAATTTGAATTCAATTAACAACTTTGTTGAATACAGCAATCGTTATTTTGGATTAAAATTTCTTTGAAATTTTTGTCAAATCCTTGGTTTTTAGTGGAACTGAGAAAAAGTGAAAAAGAAAACTTATGTAACTTTTTTTAGAAGTCAAAATTACTCGCAGTCATCGAGAAAGTTTACTGTTGATTTCAAACCTTTATCCTTATCAGTGCTTTATCTTCAACATCTTTGTTTTATTTTACAGCCTTTTTTTAAATTAATTTTAATGTATTTGAAAATGTCAGCTTTTACGAGAGCCAGAAACGAGAGTTATTCTAATGGAATTAAATGCGATTTAAGATTCAGCTCTCGCAAATCAGTCAAAGTCAGCTCTAAAATGTTTGCAACTCGGAAGAAAATGAAGGGTGAGGATTATTCACATTCACAGGAGTTTGCAAAGCGATATGAAAGCCACAAACGTGTTCGATAAAATATGAAAACTCAAGTTTTTTTTCCTCATTTTCTTCTAGAATTTTTTTTTTTGAATAATCATTGGATTTTGTGTCGAAAACAAAATTGTCCTGATTTGATCAGCCTGCATACGGGAAAAATTCTGCAATGTTTACTCTACGGGGCACCCTCAACTTATGAAACACTGAAAATATTCGAGATATTGTTTCAGGGGATCTCCTTTGGTAATATAATTCCAATTTTCTAATTTTTTCAATCATTTCTAGAACTTTAAGTAGTATGATTAAGAAACATTAAAGGGCTTGTGATATAGCTCAGTTGGCAAGTCTTTTGTCTTCTGAGCCGATGTCCGTGAGTTCGAGCCCGAGAGTAGGGGAGAATGAGGATACTTGATCCCTGGGGATACTTGATTCCTTAGCTATATCTCGAAACTGGAATGTCTTACAAAGATCAAATGTTCTAGAAAAATGTGCCAAAATGAGCAAAATAACAATGTTTGTAGTTTAAAATTTTTTAACAAAATAATTGTTTGAGTAATTGAACTTTGTTTGAAAAATTTCACAAAATGTAACTTGAAGATCTTTTTTCATCACTTTAAAATGTTCCTTACATGGGAAAATTATGAAAAAAAAATATTTGTTCCAATGTATCAATCGTTCGAGCGTAAAATTAACTTCATAATGCCATATTTTCAAAGCAATAGAAAACTCTCAACTTTTTTCAGAAAAAGTTTTCTAAAATGTTAATTATGGATACAATTGATCCCCTAGAGTTGGGTACAATTGATCCCCCTTCCAAACGGCATATTCTTCTTCTGAATTGATCGTTATGTATGCTGATTACGATATTACTAATATTTATCCAAAAAGTAATATTTATCAAACAATTGTCTGAAGAAAAGAGCAAAAATAATTAATTTTCTCTTAATTATAAAAAATAGCGCCTTTAAGTATGCAATGTTATTGGCGTTGAGACAAAGTTATAGAATTTTCTTCATATGTCCGCTATAAATTGTGAAATGAGAACAAACATGACCAAAATAGTCAATTAACATTCTATCTTGGGGTTTTGTTTGATTTTTATACAAGGATTAGGGCTTCCCGAATAAAAGATCAAGTCTCCTTCAATAGGGGTTCAAGTCTCCCCTAACTTCAGAAAAATCGCAATTTTTTTACTCCCACGAAAATGCTTCTAGTTCATCAACGGGTTCAAGTATCGTTCTAATTTTTGGAGCATAGAAAATTGAAGTTACAAGCTGTCAGAAAATGTCAAAGACGGCGAGTTGCTAATTTTTCCAAAAAGATATGGTGTAAATAAGAAAAGGGGATCAAGTATCCCCACTCTCCCCTAAACATCGAACACAGTTGTACCGGATAAATTTTTCAATAACGATCCGCCAACTACCACGTTGATAAAAGTCGCGAATGGCATAAATATGGTAAAACGACTATAATCGAAACAAAAAAAATTAAGTAACGTTAAACTTTTTTTTTGCCTCGGGGCACAGCCTTGCGCAGTGTCGGACTGTATTATTTATTTCCGAATATAGTAACAACCGTTATGAATCGTGGCACCAAAATTTAAAATGGGATTTTTTTTCTCAAAAAATCCCCTTTTCCACATTGTTTTTAACACTTGGCCTACTGTGCTCACATTCAATCCTTCCAATAAAAAAATTATAAACCCTCATCCGCTCTAGAGTGTCAGTATGACACTATTGGAAGTTTGACAGCTTGTAAACCTTCTGAAACTTCCAGTGAATTCATGAATCTCCTCACTTAACATGTTTTTAAACCGATTTGTATGAAATTTATAGTTTTAGAAAACTCGCAGTGGAACTCAAATATTATTTCCTGACAAAATTCAGTCACAAGTTGTGACCACAACTATATATTTTTGTTATGTATCGCAGCGCTTATCTAATTACTTCACTAGATCCGGAATGAAATAACCTTGCTGGTCAAAATAAATCTATTGCGAAAATCTTGTGTGTATGTATTCAAAATCCAGTGCAAAGTGAAATTTGGGTGTTTGAAAACCTGATAAATTGCAAATTGACAAAAAGTTCGAAAAACAGCTACCTTTGAAAATTGAAAACTTAAATTGTTTTTTTGATTGCCATCGAAGAGGATCGTCCATGTTAAATGCTTTTTACTAATTTTTTTCTTCTATGAAATTAAACAAAATGGGAATTTGTGCACCTGATTGTCGCAATTATGCAAAAGACATTGATGGTGGTTATTTCTAGTTTTGGATCGGAGAAAGGAGTTCGCAAAATTGATTAATTCATGTTGAGGTTTTTTTCCGGGATTTTTATCTCTTAGGATGATTCCTCTCTATTTATGTTGAGGCAAACCTGTCAAAATATTTTGAACATAAATATTTTATCTTTTATCCTTTATGCTCTAGTTTACCAACATATTGTCTGCAATATATTGCAAGCAATGCGGAGTTCGTATTAGCTAACCAAGCAACCAAAAGTCTCGTTAAAAAGGTCAAACACAGCTTAATCAGCATAATCAATGTGTTGAAGTCGTTTTATTCAGCTTAAAATTTAAGTTCCTTTTGAAAGTTTGAAACACGCTGCCACGTGGTCATGTCACAAATAGGCTATTTAAGGAACTTTTTGAAACTTGAAGTCCATGGAAGGCTTTTTGAAATCCAATTTGTAACTTTTATACTGAAGGGATGTGATTAATTTATCACAAAAAGGCTATTTAAAGAACTTTTTGGAAATTCAAGTCCATAGAAGGCTATTTGAGGCCCTATTTGTAACTTTAACACTGAGTGACACGGTTGGCGTGTCACAAAACAGCTATTCGAAAAACATTTTGTAACTTTCATGTTCGCATTCGAGAAAATTCGGTACCAATTCCCTTTGTAACCTTTGTTCAGCAAAATTTGAACTTCGTAGGCACGCGTTTAAGTAGATATGGGACTTTTGTTTGCTTGGGTATAATTTTAATGCGATTTTTCAAACTTCAAATAATCTCTAATCTGTTTTAAATATGGAAGTATATGGATGTTTTTAAACTGTCATTTATATTAATTTTGAAATAGTTGCAACTTGAAGAGTAAAAACCCCATATTTTAAGTTTATCGACAGAAGCATAAATATCTTACTTACGGGATACGTTTCCGAATCGAGGGGTTCTTCTTCCGGCGTTAGTGCGAGCAGCGATTGTCGGTGCGGAAATCTTCCGGAACTGGTCGAGGTACCACCTGTAGGAGGAAGAAACAGAGAAAGATAAACAAACAAAACATAAACAACTTAATCAGACCTGAATATTGAGTGGTTGTTGGCTTGCCCGAAAACAGGCAGGCGGATATTCCCATTAGCCCGCGAAATGGAGTGTTGCATCAAAAAGCCCAATAAATCACCAACTTGTGGGGTTGAGTCGAATGAACAAGTGAATGAGCGCGTTTGGAAAACAAATAATACCCAGCAGAGGAGTTTGGATGATCCGCGTTCTTCGGCCCGGATTGCCTCATCGATCATCCGAGTTTTGGCCGAGCTACCTACTTTTTTCATTGGACTTCTCGATCTGCCAGTCTCATCATCATCGAATTGGCATCTTTTTTCCGTTGTTGTTGTTGCGTTTTTACATAACAATCTTCGGCCACGGAGATGATGATTGGCAATTTGGAAGGAAGGAACCATTTTGTGAGGCAGCTTCAATGGGGCAGAAATTGGAATGTTGGTTACGCCGCCATCATCGGACTATGCTGCAGACTGACACTTTTCGAGGAACAATTTTCGGAAAATTACCGCAATTGATTTGACTATTGTTCCGATGAACTTCTTCTCGGTGAAGCTGAGTTTTGTTGAGCTTGTGTAATTTAATTACTTTAATTAATTTGCTTCCTAACCTAGATCTTTCGTCTCTTGGCGGAGGCTTCGCTTAGTTTGACAATTATGTAAGGTGTTAAAATTAAAAGTAACGGTAATTATCTTCTGCCATATTAAAGCAATTAATATTGGTTGTTAGGTGACGCTATAAATTAAATTTGGAATCAGTTGTCTAAATGTCGTTCTCACATTCAAGAAGGTATTGAAAGAAATATACTATGAAAATCAAAACGTATTCCTTCTTGCAGGATCAGGATCCTTATTTCACAAACATTTGTTTTTATTTGCAGTATCAAGATTCATTTTTGGATTTTTTATGATATGAAAAAGAAATTAAAGAAAATTTAGTTGATGAATACTCAAGTGTGCTTAGAACTATTGTTAAATTTGACTGAAAAAGAAATTATTCAACCACAAGCTCAGTTGTGACCAGCCTTCCGAATTAAAAATCCAGTTTACATATTCAGAACAAGGTTCCCAAAATCAATAATTTCTCCATATCATCCAAGTATTAATTAAAAACTCGTGAAGGAAATTTGGAACCTTTGATAATACAGATTTGGAATTCAAATCGAGTGTTCAGTTTTATATTTAATTTTTTTTTTCAAGTTGACTTTTAATTCATGTTGAGAATTGCAAATCTCCTGTTACCCCGAAACCAACCTCATATTCAAGCTTCTTCTACTTTTGATTGCGTTGATTGATTTTGATCAAATTTGACCACATACCAGAATTTACTTCATAATCTCACAAAATTTTGAGATGAAAGCGTAAAATTAGACCATATTACAGTTTATTTTGAGAGGCAGTCTCAATTTTCCCTACTTTTACTATAAAAACTGAATTTTAATTCCTCATTTAGTAAAGAGTTTATAAGCATTGCTAACTTGTGTGAAAGTTTCATTTCAAGATAAAAAATGTAAGAGAATTGGCGTTATGTAAAAGGTGGAAATTTGTGCACTGCTCTTCACGTTTTCATTATTTTTTAACGCAACTGTGTATAGAAGTCATGATAAAGTAAAGATGTTTTTGCGCTGAGGGAAGCTTTTCAATTTTATTCATTCATCGATTGTTCTATAATACAAAATATGTTTACAATTATTTTATCTTTCAACAACATTTTTTTCTTTAAAAAATACGCTCAGTATCGTCTTTGCGCGTAGTTACCATCCAAGTCATTTAGAACAGCGGTTTCAGCACGTGCCCGGATATTTTAAACTAAATTTGGGAAAAGTCTGGTTCGGCCCAAAGTCCCCGATTTCGTTAGAAATAGCCCGGATTTATTCACTTTATTTACACAATCTAACAAAAAGTCGAATCGAGTCATGATAATTTATGACTATATAACTGTTTGTTTGAAAGACTGGTTATTACTTGGTTTTGCCCAAATTAGCCTGGATACTGCCCGAATTTTGGGATGAATTTTTGAAATCATATGAACGGATTTTGCCCGGACTTGCCCGGCCCGGATACGTGGGGGGAAATTTCATTTATTCTACTATTTTTATTTTTGAAAAATTCAATCAAATCTTTAATGAGGTAACATCAGAATCATCCAAAACTTTCAATTGAAATTTCTAAGCAGAATCACATTAAGAATCAAATTTGTGGAACTTCAGAACTCTGAATTGAAGCATAGATCAAAGAATCCAATAAATATATTAAATCAGGATTTCATGAGTTATCATTTTTGAACTTGCACCTTCAAAGTAATTTATCCAAGGTTACCGGGATCACAGAAAAACCTAAAATTACACAGAGTTTTGAGCAAATTTTCAACACAGATCCTGTATCACAGAGCATAGAATTTTGGAAATATTCACATATTTCACAGATTTTTCAAATTTTATACGTATTTCTAAAGTTATTATTTTTATGACAACGTAAATTTTGGATCTTGATCTTTGTTTTGGAAAAACATTTTAAGATTGGTTATGTGTTTTAAATAAAATGTAAAAAAACTCACTTTTTCATGAATTTATAAAGGAGTTTATGCTATTTCTATCACGGAATTTTTGGGTTATATCACAAAATGTCGGAATTTTATCGCAAAAATACCTTGATTGAATCTTCAATTGTTGTATTCCGAAAATTTTTCTAAGTCATTTTTTTTTTGAACGTTTTTTTCGAAATTATAATTTTTATGTCAACATAAATTTTGGGTTCGAGATTTGTTTAAAAAAACTCATTTTTTCATGACTTTTCAAAAAAAAATGTAGATATGCTATTTTCGTCACGGAAAACCGTCACAAAATATTTGGTTAAAATCACTGAAAGTCTTTTTTTCGCTCTAAAACAGATTTTTTTATTTTCTTCTTTATTTTCGTGTATCTTAATAATTTTCATGGAGAACTTCAAAGGATTTAATCTTAAAATTCTCCAAAATGACAAATTTATGCTATTTCCATCACGGCATTTTTGGGTTATATTACAAAATGTCGGAATTTTATCGCAAAAACACCGATTTGTTTTAGTTACCTTGATTGTATCTTCAATTGTTATTTATTTTCATGATGAACTTAAAGGTTTTTTTTCCGTTAATTCTTCTAAGTCATTTTTTGTTCGTTTTTCCTAAATTATAATTTTTATTCCAACATACGTTTTGGGTTCGAACTTTGTTGTAAAAAACTCAATTTTTCATGTCTTTTAAAAAAAAATTAGATATGCTATTTTCGTCACGGAAAACCATCACAAAATTTTTGGTTAAAATCACAGAAAGTCTTTTTTTTTTGCTATAAAACAGAAATCTTTTTGGCAACCTTTATTGTTTTTTTTTTCTATATTTTCATGTATCTTAATAATTTTCATGTAGAACTTCAAAGGATTTAATCTTAAAATTCTTCAAAATGAAAAGTTTCTTCATCATACTTGGGTTATTATTTAAAATGTCAGTATTCCATTTGTCAATATTTGAAATAATTGGGTGAAAAAACAAACTTCATCTTTTTTTAATTTTTAAATAAAACAATGTTTATACTTAATATTAGGTTATTAATTAATTAATAACTAATTATTTTTTAACTAATATTAAATTAAAATGTTGAAATTTCCAGATTTCCAAAATTCACTTTTAAAAGTTCAAAATTCTAAATGGAAATTCTATGTTCTATGAAATTTCTGTTTTAGTTTTTTCATACATGAAATTTGAAATAAAAAACTTCTAAAATATTCCTCAAATTTAACATTCAATCGAATTCAAATTGTCCAATAAGCAAAATAATAAAAGCCAAAAACTTATAAAATTTAAAATTTATCGGAATTCTGTCAAAGTAATCTGAATTGTGTGAAATTTTGATAATTTTTTATCTAAGTTAAGATAAAGTTTACATTGCTTTATTTTAAATTTAAACATTTTTCAATTTAGAATGTTAAAATATACCATATCTGAATAATGTTTCTTTTCATAAAGTAACAAATTTGTTACAGATTACGAATGAACAATGTAAACAAAGTGCTTCTTTTCTATTTTTAAGCTTGGTATCCTTAGTCATATTTAGAAAAAATGTGTTTCTTTTAACGATTTTTAAATTACACTATGGAACATTTTTCGGGATCATTCGATGAAAACAAATTCATTCTTCGCTAGTTTCGAAGTTAACATAAAAACCATTAAATCCTCCAAAGGTTTTTTTCCCATCAAAAAGTTGGCTTTTGTTACTTTAGAAGTTTTAAACAAAAATATGAAAATGTCTTATGTTTCGAAAATAAAATATTTATTACTTGATTTATGGATCGTGAATCCTTCGAATTTTTATTTCAATTTCTTCTGCAAAGTTGTAGATAATAATAACCTATTTTAAAATGTAGAATAATTTTTTTTTGGAAAATCCTCCATGGTCCCAAAATTTAAAAAAATGCCTTGAAAAGATTTGGCATATTTCTTTGACATTTTATAAAGTTTACATTTAAGCACATTGCTAACATTTCATTATATTTAAGTCAATAATTAAAATTTATATGACTTTGTTTGTTCAACAAATTGCTCATTTTATCTAGCTTCATATTTTGCTGAAGATTTGGTTACAAAAATTTTAAATGCTTTTAAAATATGCATGTTCTGTGCTTTTATATATAGTTCTATTTCAAAATCATTCAGAAAAAGGTGCTTTTTGTATCAATTTATTAAACTTAAAACTATGAATAAAATTTTTGTAGGTCCATTTGTTTTCATATAGTTTTTCGCTAACCTTTGCTGAAGAAAATGAAGAAAAATTCCGAAGAGTTATGATCTGTAAACCATATCAATAATATTTTATTTTCGAGTCATCAGAAATTTTCAGATTTATGTATAAATCTTCCGTAGAAGTAAAAACCAACTTTTTGATGAAATGGAAGTTGGAAAGTTTGTTAGCTTTAACGCGAACTTGAATCTTAGCGAAGGGTGAATTTGTTTCTAATTTCGAACTCTCCATTCTACCATGTTTGAAATTCGTATGGGCAATATGAAGACTTAGTAAAATTTACTTTCGAAACTTATGCCAAAAAACTTCAAAATTTCTCGTATTTTTTATTGCACTTTTAAGAACATTGTATGCAAGGTTGCCAAAATCCCAGGGAAATCTTTCATTTTACATAATTTTGAGCAAATTTTCATCACATCATTTTCATCATTCTCAGTGTCACAGAACACAGAATTTTGGAAATGTTTACATGTTTCACAAATTTATTAAATTTTGTATGTACATATTTACATACAGTGTCGGACAATAGAATAGGACCACAGCTCAATCCAAAACAGAAAGTGACAAAACTTTGAGAAAAAAAATGTCCAAGTGCATCAAACCATTTACAAATTGTAAATTCCATTCTTCGAAGAAATTAAAATCATCCGTAGTTAAAACAATTGTCCTTTATTTAAAAATGCGTTTTAAGCATACTTACTGACTAAAATAACGCGACATAAAATAGGACCGCTTTAGAATTCAGGGTAAAAAAAAAAAAAAATTAAAAAAAGGAAATTCATACCGGGATCGATTTGCAGGGTTAATACTCGGTGGTACCTATAACCCTTATTACGCATCACTTCTCGCACCCGGTTCGGCATCGACTCCTCAGCTTTTGGTACGTTCTCACCGGGATAGCGTACCACACCGCCTGGATTCTCTCCCGCAGCTGCTGTTTGTTTTTTGATTTTTCGGTGTACACCTTACGTTTAACTATTTCCCATCCCATCCTATCCCATTTTTCTATGGGATTGAGATCAGGGGACTGTGCTGGCCACTCCATAACGTCTACCTTATTATCATGGAACCACTTTTTAACCGTTTTAGCGGTATGTTTGGGGTCGTTGTCCTGCTGGAACTGCCACTTGAGGGGCATCTCCCACTCGGCGTGTGGCAGCATTACTTCCCGAAGTATCTGGGCGTAGAGATGCTGATCCATAATCCGATCGATCCAGTACAAGGGACCCACCCCGTACCAAGAAAAGCACCCCCACACCATGATGCTACCTCCTCCATGTTTGAATGTTTTATTTGTATACTGGGGCATATACACACAGCCGAGTGGGCGATGGATCCAACTCTTTCCGTCCGAGCCGATGAGGTTCACTTTGGTCTCCGACCACAGCACATTTCTCCATAGTTTCTCCTTTTCCGGACCGACCCAATCGAAGTGGTCCTTCGTATACTTCAGCCGCGCCTTCAAGTGCTTCGGCGTCAGCATCGGTTCCGGGGACTTTTTCCTCCTAGTCTCTACTCCGCCAACCGTTGCTGAACCGTCCGGGAACTCACAGATAAGTTCAGCTCGTCTCTGATCTGCTTGGATGCTTTGAAAGGGTCCTTTTGCGAGGCCCGCTTGATTGCCGAATCGTCCTTCGACGTTGTTTTGCGGGGACGGCCGGTCAGTTCCCGTTTGCCGGTGCTGTGCAGCGCATTGAAAACGAAAGTTTTCGACCTTCCTAAGTAGTCGGCAATCTCGCGTTGGCTTTTGCCAGCCTTGTACAGATTCCGGATGATCGCTCGCTGGACCTCCGTGCAGTGCTGTGCCCGACCCATCGCTTTTTCGCTGAAAACAGAGTAGGAGGAAGGAAATTTTTAATTTTTGTTTGTTTTCATGATTTACATGATTAATTTTATGGGAAATACTTACCAGGACACGAAAATGGACAAACAACACCGAAAACAACACCTTTTCTTCAAATCTAGAGCGCTGAAAATGCCGAACCGTTGAGCTGGTCTTATTTTATGACGCGACTTTTTTCACCCTCTAACAGCTTTCTGGTCGAGTAGAACAAACAGGTTGCTTTGATTGCAACAAACGTGCAGTATACAAAGTTGGCATACTACAATAACTGCTTGCCGCTAGGTGTTGCATATTATTATATTTGAATTGGCAGTTTAAAGGTAATTTGAATATTTTGCATTAGAGTGGTCCTATTCTATTGTCCGACACTGTACATATGTAATCAAGAAATGCAACTTTTTTTTTACTTTTTCTAGGATACAGGCACACAGAATGTTCAAAAATTGATAAACCATTTGTTTATTGAAATTTCAAAGTTCGTGCAGAGGTAGAAACTGGATCCAAATGAGAAAAAGACTTCAATTAATTTGAATACGTTTTGCCCATTCAAATGTTATCTTGAAACTTACAGCTGAAGTCGAAATGTGTTATCATGGATTTTTTTTGTTTACACGAGAACTTCACAAATAAGATTGAATATTCTGCTATTAGATTTCAATCAGAACTTCGTATGTTGAATCAAAAATGTTGAGTCAAAACTGTAGAAGCTATTGTGAACCGATTGTCAGTCACAATACTCACAATAACGAACTTTATCGAAACAAAATAACTAAAACTCGATGAGAAACCGAAAGTTAACATTAAACCAATGCTGTGAGAAGTCATTATTCATGACCCCAAGCTAGTAAACATTAAAACAAACAAATGATAAAGGCTGTAAGTGAGTATTAGTACCCTATTTCAAAACGGAATATATTTTACACATAAATGAAAACATAATTTAAATAAAGGGTTGTGAGATATCATCAACGTGTGATTGTCGAATACATGAATAAGCAAATAAATAAATGCGAATCTCTGAGTCAGAAACGTTAAGCTTTACTCAAGTGCTTGTCTTTTTTCTAACGCAATTGAATAAAATTTATTATGCTTATCGTCTAACAAAATGTCATTTCATCTCACTAGATGAAGGAATTTCGATCTCGATCCCATAACAATCGTGAATGAATTACTCCGGTGCACATCGATATTTTATGAACCCGTTTCCCTCCGTTCAAGATCCAACTGATGCTGTACCAACGTATACAAATTAAGTCATAGCCGTGCTTCTGCAGTCCTCCTATCACTTTGTTCGATTTTATTACGGTTTCATCTTGCAGCAGAAAAACCCACAAAGCTCACCATCAAACGGGTTTTTCGCATTTCCTGCTCTGCTTGCAGCATCCAACAAAATTGCGAAATTTATGCGTACGATCATCGACATTTGAAGTCATTTTATTTAGTCCCCCAAGGTACCCTCTTAGCTTAGCTAAGCTTAGCGTGGGCCCAGCATTCGCGAAACGGAACGTGATTTCGCATTTACGACCTGATTTTTCACCCTCGACTCCATCATCGGAATCGAGGCGCACTTCATTCAGGCTCCATTTGTCGATAGCCGATGAAACCTGTACCGAACGAAGCCAAACCCTGTCGGAGTTGGGTGCCGCGCGGTAGCTTGAGGATTTTTCGAAGAAAAGACCCAGTCTTTGAAATCGGAATGAAACCTGCACGTGAGAGAGGAAAAAATGTAACCATTCATCGTTCCTAATGAGCCGGAACAGCAAATACCTACATATCGACACCTTTTGATCGGCGACGTGGGGTGTGGCCGAGCAAAATTGAACTTTGTGAATCAGCTAATTGGATTATGTGATATGCACTTAAAAAGGATTTTTTTTTTAATATTTTCGAATGCAAACGGGTAATATAAAATATATACCTAAAGCTGTTCGACTCATATTCTATATGGAAATCTGAGACATTATCCACCAAATTTTCATAGGTATATAAAAATGGAGGCGTTTTCTTTGTAACATCATCACGTAAAAACTTAAAGTCGGAATGAAGTGAAACTTGGTACCCAAGGGTTTTGCGGGCCAGAGATGGTTTGTATAATAGTTTCGAGATTATTACTTTTTATGGAAGGGGGAAAATCAACTTGAAATGGGACATAACTCGAACAATTTGAGAACGATTTTCATGAAAACTGATTCACGAGTACGAAGAAGTTAAAGATGTGTAGATGAATTAAACATTTTCCAAAGATTTATTGAGTAACTGGTAAAACGAAGTTTACTAATAATTGTTATCAACCAAGAAGAGAAGTGAATAATTGTACCTCATGGTGCAATCCCTTTTCAAGCACATTAATCTTGGGTTTATAGCTTTAAATTAATTTTTGAATCCGGTTGTAGAATCAGGGTGTACTGATACACCATTTCATAATCGGGCCATAAAAAAAAAAAAAAATTCAACCAAACATACAACATCAAAATCAGCCTTGATTAACAACTACACACATAGATGCTCAATCAAAATAAGGAGATGAAATGGACCCAATTGTTAAGTGCTCATTCATGTTTGGATAGTATGTCTTCGTACGCATGTTGCCCTAAACCGGTAGTTACGATCGATATTTTTTTTGTATTTTGTTGCATCATTTTTGATGGGCTTTTTAGAGCCATCAATCACACTGTGTTTGTTGTTGTATGCGCAACGACGCACTCAAGTTCAGCGGAAGTAATATTTTTTACAGGTTGAAGGAGTAATAATTTTAAAATAGTAATGTAACAAGGTTTTAAATTACGATTCTTGGTATATTTTTTATTTGGATATAAAAATTGAATCCAAAGAATTTTAATTTGAAAGATTTTCAGTGCAGAGCAAATAACATACAAATTAATCATGAATTTTAACTGTTTTAGAAAAGAATGATCTTTTCACGCTAATTAAAAATTATAATTGAGTTAAAAAGATTAAAGACCAATTGGGGAATTTTATGTTTGATGCTTATTCTGTTTCAAAATATTCAATTTTTTTTCTTAGATTTGGTCATTGCCATTAAATAATATAATTTTTTTTATTTTTATATAAGGTACACCGCGGTAAGTGGGAACGGTTTTTCGTATAGTTCAACTTTAAAAAATCATTATAAAATCAGCAGTGGATCAATTTTGATAAAATTGCATTCAATGTGATGCAGAAAATTTTGTTTACTAATGTTGAAGAGATGAGTTTAATAAACGGAAAGCGAAAAAAGTTATCACGTAAATTGTTATGGACTTTTAGTGTCTTCACTTAGGGGACATGGGGGCATAATCGCCACCTTAAGGAAAACGCTTATTTAACCATAGAGAACAGCTGTAATATGTGAATTACATCATTGTTTCGTGTTCAGACACTCAAATAGTCTATTGCCTAATTGGATGAAACTTGAAAAAGTAGATAAAAACGTTTAAAAATGCATTTTAAAAATTTTTGCCGAAAGCTGAAAACCAGTCACTGTAGAGGCATAATGAGAAACCCCCCGAGGCAGTATAAGCACCATTAATGAAGGCATAATGAGCGTTTTCTGCCGGGGAATTCTAGCAGCGAATTCGACTCGATGAAGTCAACTGAGTAATATAGCTTCAGCTTAACTTTTTTCGTCTGACGATTTGGCCTATTGGTTAGATGTCGGAGAAGTAATCAGTAGGGTCGAGATCGATTCCTGGTGGAGGTGATTTTTTTTTTCATTTATCAATCATGATCATGATTGCACTAAACGATGAGGCGTAGATTCATCAAACAAAGCAATAACAAAATAATCTAGGTCTGTTTGTAGAATTCAAAGAATTAACACATGCTCATACATTATGTTACTGGTGTTTTGTGTGACGGATGATACTTTGATGCTATTAGCCGTATAATGTAACAATAAAAAAAATCAATCATGTGATATGTGCAAAAAAAATCCCCCGAACAGGAATCGAACTCGAGTCTACTGGTTACCTCTCCGACACCTTACCAATAGGCCAAATCGACAGACGAAACAAGTCAAGCTGTAGCTCTATTATTCAGTTGACTTCATCGAGTTGAATTCGCTGCTAGATTCCCCGGCAGAAAATGCTCATCTTGCCTTCATTAAGAGTGCTCTGTTCGCCTCTTGTGAACAAATTAAAGTAAAAAAGCGCTTTAAAATTGATTAAAGTGAAAAATAGAAAATTTTATGATGTTGAAAATTGAGAATCAATGTGTAGATCATGTTGCAGTGCGTACATTTCAGATCAATACGATTTAAAGGTCATATTTGGTGGTGCTCAAAAATTACAATATTTTCGTCACTTGAGAATTTAGCTTGTTATTATTTAATATTTCTGTAAAGATGAAAAGGATATTTCTGTTTTTGTGAAAAATTAATACTATAGGTAGCATTAATTTTTCCTCATGAAAATTTGTTTAAGAAAATAGGTTAACGGACTTATTTTGGACCGGGTACATATTTTGGACCACCTTGCAGTTTTTTCCATTATTTCTCTCATAAACCTTGTTGATCATGGAAATTTTTCAACAAATATAGTTAAAGTTCCGTCTTATGATTCTCATTATATGTAACATTTCATTGGAATAAGCTGATATGGGAGAGAAAATTGAAAATATAGTTTTGATTTTACACAGTTGTGCCGAATCGAGGCCATTTAAGGAGGACGTACCATTATTGGAGTCAACTTTCAAGAGGGTTTCTGCATAGCTGTGATGAATTTAACAACTACAAACATGTTCACAGCTATGATAAAACACTTAAAAACTAGTTTGCAAGCTTGAAGAACCAAAAAAACTTGTTGTAATAGCTATTGGACTCATGTCGAAAATAGGTCCTACTTAATTCATGAGGGACTTATTTTGGACCACTTAACATAACCTGGGTATTAAACTTTCTGTTAAATGTTTATGAACGTAATAACACGCAAATGAAAAGAAATATGCACACTATTTCAACCGCTTATTAAAAATTAAATATAGGATTATGGCATTATTTTATTTAATCAACTCGCTAAAGCCCAAACTCGCCTTAAGACGGGGTTAAAATCGACATAAAACCAAGCCAATCAGTGTTTTAACTTACTTTTTGTGCACTATGCTTTAAACCACGTTATTCTTACAATCCAAATTAATGGCAACTGTTTGATAAGTAGTTGTCATAAGCTGCAGCTTAAAGAAGTTTAAAACATGATAAAACTGGACATGCACCAATTTTTTTTGTAAAATCATTATTTTTGATGATTCACGAAAAATTATTGACAGTTTGATCTAAAAATTATTACCAATCAGGGTTGATTTTCGGGGAAAAAAACATGGTTGGGTAGACGAAACGAAACATAAACCCCGTCTAAAGAAGGGGTTTGGAAAAAACGACAAAAAATCGGCAAATATGCAACGAGTTTAATTTTTGTATCAGTTGAAATCTCTCAGCTAATATTAGAACAATTTTAACACAAAATTTGTTCAACTATAGCTATATATGTTTCGAAACTTGGAAAAAAATTTTTGGAATGTGTAAGAATTACAAGCGAAAAAGTACTTAAAATCAAGTTTTGTTGTTATGTAATTATAAAAAAAAACTGTTGAAAAATTTACTCCAACGATAATTGTTTTCCTAGAGCAAAAGTTGTTTTACAGATAAAACTGATTTTTTGGGAAGTTTACAGCGAAAAAAATCTGGCTTTTAGATGGTTAAAAAGATAGCATAAATCTCGCACATTTTTATCTTTTTTAATCTATGTTTTCTACAGAACTGAAGCCATACCAAATCCACTAAGGTTTTGGAAGTCAAAATGCATCAATTGATGGCGCGGAGTTGATGATGCCAGACTTTCTTAACTTATCATTGGGTCACCTGAAGGAGATTTGCGTTCTGAAATTTGATCCTAAAGATAAGCCAACTGGCCAGTATTTAACACTGCAAAACAATTTCATCGAGATGTCAGTGTGCTGTCAGAATTTTCAAAACATTTGAAACACATTATATAACGGAGGAGTTTTTTTTTGCTTTTTTAAACAAACGAAACTTTACTACTGAAATAAAAAAAGACAAGATTAACTGAACTATTCGCATAATTGCGCATCAATCACTGTCGTAAATAAAGCAAAATTCAGAAAAAAATACTTTTAAGTTTAAGGGTGGTCCAAAATAGGTCCAAAGGGTGGTCCAAAATAGAAACCTGGTGGTCCAAAATACCGACCCCAGTAATAATCGAAAAAACGCGGATTTAGGCTTAAATCTTATTACATTGCAGACAACGACGATATGTTTCGATAGAAAAAGCCTTGATCTTCGCAATGGACGGATAGAGCAGTCAAAATTTGTAACACGTACTTTTTTATTTAAAAAAATAGCATAGCTCAAAGCGGTCAAAATTGGTCCGTTACCCTACTTTCTTTTGTAGAAAAAAGGAGTGCCTATTATGCCTTGGGTGCTCGTTATGCCCTTATCTCCCCTAGGTATTAAAAATTAAAAAGCACAACCAATTTCATTTGTAAATGATCGTGATCCCGTCCTTTGAAATATTTGCCAAAGGTGCTTCAATAAATTGTCATTACAAAAAAGGTTGGATTTCTTCAAATTCAGTTTTTGGTGACATCCGTGTAAAACCGTTCGTTTTTGGCAACATGGAAAAAACGGGTTTTTTCGTCCACTTTTTTATTTATTTAGAACATAATATTTGCATTACATATTTTGTTTTTCTCAATTGCATTAGACTTAAGCAGTTAAAACACAATTATGTATTATTTTACTGCTTAAAACTAATGTAATTAGGCCATTTTATTGTAAATAAAATAATGTTAGTTTTATGTTTTAAATTAGTTTTGATTAATTTAAAATAAAAATAAACATACAAGGTGACCCATAAAAACCGTTCGATTTTGGTAACACTGAGCAAATGTCATTCAACAAAAAGAGTACATTTTGTAGAATTTTACAAAAAGAAGAGTACACCCCTATCTCGATTGAAAAAGAGTACATGTACCTACTCTTAAAAGAGTACGTATGGTATTCCTTGCCTAAAGCGGTAAAAATGGTTAGGGAAAGCAGCACTTTTGCAGAAGCCGATGAGTAGTGTTAAGAGAAAAGTAAGAGAACTCGCCTACCCTACAAAAACTACCCAATGCTAAATGAATTATAAATTGTAAGAAAACACTATTTTGCAGTATGTTTGACATTTTTTTTTAAATCATGGTTTCGTTAATTTAAGAGAAGACGTGTTTTTATAATTTTCGAAACAGTCAACAATAGTGTATCAATTTATGCAGCAATTGAATCAGCTAAAAACAAAAAAATAACTGGTCTCCTCTTGGAAATTGTATGTCATAGTCAATTTCAAGTTAACAAACCCCGGTCCGGCATTTCATGAACATGATTAAAACTTTAGTTGTATCCTGAATTCATCTAATCCAGGGATGAGCAAAACGCGGTCCGCTATGCTTTTTTCAGATTGAATTTACTTTTTTTTTACTATTTGAATCGAAAGGTGATCACATGAATATTTAAATCTGTTGGTAAAGTCATTATTTTTTTCACTCCAAACAAGGATAAAGTTGTACGATAGAAATGCTAAGCAGATATTTTTTTTTTAATTTGAGTTGTTTAAAAAATATCTTAAAAAAGTTAGTTCTGTAAGCACTCAAATACTAGCAAAGAACTTACAAGTGAGTTTTTTTGTTCTTGATTATGACGGTTATGAGAAAAGTTTAAAAACAAACCCTGGGTGAACAGTTTTATATTTTTTAACGGCATGAACCAGCATCCATTTTTTTTTTTGTTGACAAAACATATCTGTAATTCTGTGGTTCTACAAAAAAAAGCAAACAAAAATCTTGCCAAAATTCGATCAATTTAGTGAATTTACTTGAAAATTAGAAATCCAGATTACCAAAATCATAAGACTTTCTTAAACTAGCTTCCTAAATCCGATTCCAAAGGTTTTTCAATTGTATTGAAAAAAATTTTGAATCTAGAATGCAGAAAAATTGACGGAATTTGTTTAAAATAAAAAAAAATAGATTTTTCTTTGATTTTGACAACTTTGCTCAACATCTCAATGCATGATATTATACGGAAGTTTTAATTTAAAAACACAGTTTTTTCACCGTTTGTGTGTGAAAAGATCGGGATGTCGAGGACAAATTTATAATGTGGAAGAACTTCTTGAAAATACTCACAGAAAAAAGAAATTAATTTTCAATAACGATTCAAAGTCCAACGCCGAGAAGATTGTGATTTCCTTGAAATATATTATTCTCACTTTAGAGATGAATGAACTTTTGAGTTTAAAGTCTCTCTAATCAAACAATCAATCATATTATTCTCAATATAATCTATCGCTGTGATATCGTCCCAGAAAACTTTTTAATGGAAGTGATGACAAATAGTTAGAACGGTATGAGAAAACAAGGATTTTTGTCAAAAAATTATACGAGCTATTTTAATGAACCATATAAAGGCCTTCAAAAATTTTCGATTTTAATGACAAAGGGAAGAAAATGATGTCTCTATTTGGATTTTTCTCTATTCCGGCAAATCAATTTAAAAATTAAGAATAATATAAAATTATCAAGATAATCCAAGTAATGTAGCTATTCAATTTTTGCTGGTATTGTCCGCCTTGCATCAAAAAAATCTAGTAAACAATTAAGTTTTTTTTTAAACCTTATCGTTTTATCATTTCATTTTCAGATTTCATTTTGTAAAAAAAAATTTTATAGGTGAAGCTCTTCTAGTTATTAATAAATTTTATTTTGAGTGCCGCCCACCTCAAAAAGTTCAAATTCAAAATGGCCCGTGGGTTCGAAAGGTCGCTCACCCCTGATCTAATCCATTCATCAAACTTCACAGGCTTGATTATAAAAAAAACCTTACCTTATTTTTTTGGTTTCGATTATAGTTGTTTTACCATCTTTATGGCATTCACGACTTTATATCAACGTTGCAGTTGGCGGATAGTTATTGAAAAACTTATCCGGTACAACTGTGATCGATGTTACTCTTGGGCTCGAACTCGCGGACATCGGGTCAGGAGGCAACGAACTTTCCAACTGACCTATATCACAAGCCCACAAAACCTTATAGTTTAAAACTTTTGCAAGTGTAACAGTTCTGGTAGGATAGATGTTTGCTATATGTAACAAGATAGTTTATTCAATATTTTTGCCCATATACTTAATAAAGAATAGTTCTTTTTATTTTAATTTTTTTACTTTTTTGTTTACATTTTCCTTTTTACCAAAGCCTAAGTAAATTCGGCTAATGAACAAAATTCAGCAGAATTATTTTCCAAAAACAAAAATTGAGCCACAAATAGGCACAATTAACCTGTAGGCTATTTAGAGAGCTGCTTGGATTGTGGGAATTCTTTGAAGCACGGGAGATCGATTTCAAACGACAAATACGCCAAACGCCGGTTGAAATGGTTCTCTCATCCCCAAAAAGGATTTAGCCCGGTTCTTTGATCTATTTTCTAGCTACCTTCATTCTCCCACACGTGACTTCGGGGCTTTCGACTGATGATGACTTTTACGTGGGCTGCCGATGCTTTTGACATTCCTCCACGACGCGACGGCCAGAATGCTATTGGGGTTCATCTTCCTTAACTCGACGAAGACGATGACTAACTATGACGATGCCGTTATCGCTCCAAATAGATATTAATCATCAATTCTTGGTTGGTCTAATAAAAATCAGTCACTCTTTAAGAAGATTTCCCCGTTTAGAGCGCTATAATCTGCTGCCATTCTGCTCCGGTGAAACTCGTGGATCTTTTCGAAAAGTTTCCTCAAACCCACCACGACACGGACGGGGTTCTTAGAAGAATCTGGCCTTGCGCAATCAATGGGCCATGAACATCAATCATGCATTAGATTCGGGAAATGTAAAGGAACCAAACTTTCCTTGGCAACTTTGTCGGCTGGAATTCCGTTCGAATTGATGATACTTTAATGATCCGTTTAGTGTGGCTTTTAAGGTTTTGTAGAATGCGATGTATCAGAACTGCCTAGGAAAATCAATTAAACGAGAGCTTTTTTTTGAGCTAAATCAACAAGGTAAGTACCATTTATTTGTGTCTGTGTGATTAATATTCTTGTCTTTTGAAGCGGTCATTGATGAAAATTTGGTTACACAAATTTCTCTGAATGTACTAGAGTCATTGAAGAGTAATGAAACTGATTGAGTAACTAGTAAAAACTCGAGAAGCATGATTAGCTTCATAAAACTTATCTCACGCACCCGAAGATTTTATCATCCATTTGAACCTCATAATAATTTTTACAGCCGATTATAAACGTCTAATTTTAATGACCCAACACGGAAACGATTTTGAATCTCGAAAAAAAAACCTATACCATCATTCATTCATTCAAAGTCGGCTTGCCTCTCACTTTCAAAACAAACAAAAACCCAAACAAAGCTCACGCCTTTAATTGAAACAACTAAATCATCCCTCACGGAATGCAATTAATTATGCTCACTCAACCCCCCCGTCAACTAACTTAGGTCGATCTAGGGGTCTATCTAATGCCAGCTCTAGCTAGCTACTAACTTGCATAGTAAAGTTCAGTGAACTTCTAGTCAATGAAAGGCAGGCAACAGATAACAGCGACGGCTCACAGCTGGGATCGCAACTTCTGAACTTCGGCGAGGCCCCTTCAGAGATTGCTGGTGGCATGCAGCCTCCTCAAACATGAATCGGATGTGCAGAAGCAGTTTTGTTCCGTTTTTCCACGCCGACCGAATGTGAAAAAGAGGAACCGCCAGGTTCAATGGTAAATGGGAAACGGAGGAAATTATTACTCTGCAGTCGGTCTGATAGATAGATAGTGGTGAGAAAAACTATAACACTTTGAGCGAGATCTTCGGCGTAACTTGGTGAGGTGATGATCAATATAACTTACTTTGTAGGGGTATTTATCTAAGTTTCTTTTAAGGGAAATAGTTCAGAGATTTAGGATACCGTCAAACGGGGCAACATGCAAAAGCAGGGTTAGATGCAACATTTGTATACCACAACACTCATTCAATTTTTATTTCAATATACTGTAATAAAGTTATCATTGAATGATAACAAATTGATGATGACATAGTTTTTAACATCGTGAAAGAGTTTTTTAAAGTTTTTGATTCTTATAAAAAAATTTAAAAATTGAGCAATAGATGTACAAATTTTTACATTTTTCGATGCCGTAAAAAACTTTACCTCGTATGACGGATTGGCTTAATGATATCACCTACAAACTTTATATTGCTTTCATTATCCAATACCAACACTTTTGGTGTATAAATATTTTTCGAACAATCACCAAATTTTTTTAAATAAATATTTTTATAATTCAGTTAGCTGACTGGGGCAAAATGCAACAAAATGCAAATCAGAATTAAATCTCATAAATCGCGTTTCCACATGCTGGGATATGATTGTTTTGCATTATTCGTTCGTTAACATTAAAATTTCAACCATCTTAAGATTTATGTACATGATTTAAGATTATAGAATATTTTGTAGTATTTTTTACCCCTAAATGTATGCAGCAGATTAACACATTTTTCTTGAAAACATTTTTGACGGAAAAATGTATAATTTAATTCGAACAAAACCAAAAATTACTGCAATTGGTGTTTTATGCGTTATGATATCACAAATAAATAAAAAACTATCAAATTTCAAACGTTTTCATTTGATTTTCCATTAAAAACAAAGTTTGTTGCAACTTGCCCCTTTTTCTTAGTAGGGTGAAAATCGCATGTTTTTGTAAATTTAAAAATAACTGGTAAAACCAATAATTTTTCTGACTACGTCAGTTTGGTGTCCCATCAACCTTAAAACTTTTTATGTACAAGGGGTATGATTATCTGTAAGCATTAAGATTTTAGAAGCCATTGAAGTTGAAAAGTGTTGCATGTTGCCCCAGTTGACGGTATCTAAAACTCTTTTCACCGGCTTTATTTGTCAACTTCAACTGTAGTAATTCCTTGGATCTGCAAAAATTTGAATTAATAAATCAAAATGGCAAACGGTATCAATGTCATATTGTATGTAATTTTTTTTTTAAATGAGAACAGTACTCAATCCGCGTAACGATGAAATCAATTCTTACTTATGTTCAAAATTTTAAAAAAAATGATTGGGCATCTTTTACCATCTTATGCAACAGGATATATTTAACGGTTTTCAGTTAACTTGAAAATTTAAAATTTCTCATTTTTTGGAAAACTGCATAAATTATATCTTATCCTACCAAGAACCAACAAAAATTTTCCAACTTTTTGACTGAAAAGCAAACATTGCTGAATAATCAATGAACCTACAAATCGAAAATGAAAACTTTGACTACAGCTGTCAAATGCAGAAGTCAATTCGTAATTTGTTTAATAACTCAATTTCCAACAGAAATCTCTTCTTTAGAAAAAATCGAACTGAGATAGGGTGAGTGCTCCTACTTTGGACCTAGAGCCTACTTTAGTCCTAAAATGTCGGAAATAGTAAATAATTCATTTTGCTAGCATAAGATAAAGATACTCCTTTGCGCACAATCAGCTCTTATTCTTCTTGAATCCTACCATACCACTTTTTGCCATAAAAAGTCTGTCTGATAAAATTTTTAACGATTTTAAAAATGTACTTCCTCATCAGTGATAAATCAGACAGTTCAATTAGTAGGGCGCGTTTTGAGAAATTAGAGTGAATAAGGAAAAATCACGTTTTTCCTCTGTCTAAGCCAAATTTTAAAGCGAAATTACTCTTACTGAGAAGATTCTGTACCATACTACCTATTTTTCCTAAAATAAATGAAAATCATTGGAAAACCCGGAAATTTTGTGGTGGATCTAAGAGTAGGAGACGTTTGACTTTGATGTTCCATTTTTAGATCTAACATCACCAAAACTTTGTTTCAATTCCATCAAATCTACAAAAGTGCGAATTTTTAATTGGGGCATAATTAAGAATTAATATTGAACATATCTAACATTTTTAGTCAGCTTTACGCAAATAAACTGCAAGTAAGTTAATAATAAAAAGTTTCAGCTATTGTTCTACTGATAGAGCTGACAAGGAGTAAAGGTATTTGAGATATGCATAACAGAAATGTAAGTGTTTTTAATCCTTAAAAAGCTGTAATACTTTTTTATGATTATATTCGATTAAAGACAATATTTTTAATGAATTTAGTTGTATATTTCCGAAGAATCATACTTTATATAGGAATTTTAGTTCTAGGTCCAATGAAAGGTACCAGTTCAGTACCAAAATAGGAACAGTAGGTTCAAAGATGGAAATTTTTATCATCCATATCTTTACAAATCTTTCAATAACGGCGTAACCAATGTTGAAAATTTTTATTAAAAATTGCAGATAAGATCATGAACTATAATTAAATTTCCTGAAAGTTATAAACCCCACGTCCATTCATGAGAAAAACATGTTAATTTGAAAACCATCGCTTAAAGGGTCCAAAGTAGGGCAACTAACCCTATTAACATGTATTTTATCCCACCATTGATCGCAAATTAAGAAATGAAACTCAGAGAACCAAAGTCAATGCCAAAGCAGAAATTGATTTATTTATTTTTCACCAGCTAGTCCCGTACGAACTTCGTTTCGCCTTTAATCATAAAATCGTGAAGATGTTTTTAGAATATTGAATCCGATGAATTTTTTTCGAATATATTGGGTAAAACATTCAACAGTGTTTAAAGTCGCCAATTTTTGTGTCCCTCAGCTTGAAAATCAAATCGATAGTAAATAGTCACCCAATGTCCAACTTTGAAAAGCCAAATCATTAACGGAAAATATCAGTTCGGCTCAAAATTGCGGCTTGAGAACAGAAGAGAATGTGATTATAATCTAAGATAATTTTAATAAAAAAATAAATGTATGTTTAACTTTCTGTTAGGCCATTTAAATTTAGACGCATTTTGCGTCACCCAGTTTGGCAACGAACGTGTTAATAAAAATTCTTAGAAAGCGTTTTCTTCTCGCTCGTTTGCAAAATAATGACATAAAAACAGACATGTACTATTTGTTTATATGCATGACTCCTCTACTTGGCCTTCACGCTAAAATTTGATACCAAGTATCAATTGACTGCCTCCCACAAAATTATTGAACGAAACTCTGAACTTTTAATATGAACGACCTCTTTCAACGTCCCATGACCCGAAATTCGATGGTTGAAATCAATTTCCCGCTCCTCAAAACTTCCTTTTGAAATATTTTATTTTTAAATCCGATGTTAATAACGTCAATAACTTGAAAACAGTGAACAGTTAAAAAAGACAACCTCTTTTGCCGACCCGTTACCCGAAACTGGCTACCTGAAATCAATCGCTCATATCTCATAACCCCTATATGCCGATTTTCATCCCAATCCGATACATAACCACGACAATATCGCGAAAATAATAAACAACAAATATGGGTGACCGATAATTGAAAACTTGACACCTGAAATCAATTACCTGTGCTGTAAAACTCCCATGTGCCAATTTCCATTAAAATCCTAAGCATAATCAAGATAATATCGCAAAAACATTAAACAGTTAATTTGAACGATCCTTTTGGCCGACCTCTGACCCTAAATTTGATAGATGGAATGGATTGCTCGTTTCTTAAAATACTCTTGTGCAAACTTTCATCACAATTCAATCTATAAAAGTGTTAATATCGCAAAAAACATTAAACAGTTGATTTGGACGACCCCTTTGGCCGACCCCTCACACTGAATTTGATTCCTGGAATTGATTGCTCGTTTCTTAAAATACTCATGTGCAAATGTTCATCACAATCCGATGTATAATAACGATATTATCGCTAAAACAATATTTGTCTTGTATAAAAGGAGTCATCCGAAAATTCGAAAACATTTTTCATCATTCATGGTGCTAATGAGTATCCATGCCAAATTTCAGCTCTCTAGGTTTTAAGACGGCTGAGTTTATAGAGGACAAACTAACAAACAAACATACAAACATTGATTTTTGTATATATTTTTCATATTTTAAATGTTTATTTCAATTTCATATCCCCAAAATAGTTCAGTACCTTAAAAAAGATCTCGAGTTTTCAGAGAAACCATGAAACTCAAGAAACAACACAAGAATTTAAAATCTTAATGAATTAAATTTCCTTTGTAAGACATTGAAAGAGATAAGACATAGAAATATTCATGTATATATAGAGTAAGGTAACCAGAACTTTTTAGAAACTATCCGGTTCGGACAAATCCGTTCAGTTTTATATAGAAACCTTGCACAATCCAGGTATTTGATTTCAAAATTGACGACCATTTTCCGGGCAAATATTGTCAAAACCCAGAATTTATTCAACAACGATCAAGAAAAAACTAGAAATTTTTTTCATCAAAACTCAACGACAGATTTCAATTGTGTTTCAGGCTTCCAACTAACCTTTTATTTTAATTTTATTTTTTTTATAAAATTTCGTTTTGGATTCATCAATACAAAAAAAAAAAATTACATCACAATACTTTTTATTATTGATTTGTCAAATGCAGTGAATAGATGCGAGCGAAACCCGGGCAATTTTCAATCCGAGCAAAACCTGAGCAACCGGGCCGGGACAGATTGTTTCCAAATTTTGTTTTAAGTATCCGGGCAAACCCGGATAAAAACGGGCAACCTTAGTTTAGAGAATCACTCACTCAAAGGAATTTACAATTTAACTATGAGAATTATGATGAAAATTAGCTGGTTAACTTTTCGTTTTAATTTCAATTTTCTAGTTTTCACTTTTTCCCGCAATCCTAGAAGAAAAGCAGTATGATTACAGTAATTTTTAACTTTTTAATTTCTCGGGGGGCTCCCTGAGCCGGGCCCTGGGGCAATTGCTATCATTGCCCCCTCTTCCCCCCTTAATACGGCTTTGCCTTCAGCTGAATTTGATTATATTGAACATATTTCAAAAACTGTTCTACACTGATTTTTGGAATTAATTTTCGCTCCATTAGATATCTGTACTGTTTGTGGAAAATAGAGTAGAAGCACTAATTTGTTGAACAGGTCCCAGATATTGAACACTAATAAAACACAAACCAAATAGAACAATAGTATACAGTAGAAAATTTAAACAAAAATCGTAGTTCCATTGTTGAAGCATTTTCTACCTCTGTAAAGTTTTATCAAGTTTCGAAACTAGAATATATAGATATTTTTTATTTGGTTTTTCAGCTGGGTGAAGAAAACAATTTTTTTTAAATGGGAGGAAAATTGGAATGAAAAAACAAATAAAATTTTATTTTCACGTCATGGCAATTTTCCATTAAGTCTTTACTTATGATTTCTGGAAGAATGGTAGATAATAAATCTATATTTTCTTAAAATTTTACTCTTAAAAGTGTTCAATTATTGGATCTCCAAAAACGCTAATGTTTTAATTATTGAACGTTCAATCTTGCAATACTCGTTTCGTAAAGAAATCATGTACCAGACATTGAACAAACCCCACGCAACCAAAAGTTCGGATATCATTCCTCTATCGGGTTTGATCAGCTTAATCGAGTATGCTTATACAACTTCTTTTCAGCTCAATTTTGAAGTAGCTAAAGGAACTTTAAAGTTGACAAAAAGTTGCTTAACAACTTCTAACCAGCTTCAAAAAGCACTTTTATAAGCAGCACAAAAATTGAAAAAAAAACTCTTTCGCTCCTTCAATGCCTTGCCTTCTCAGGTCAATATTTGTTACTAACTCACATCTAAATAACATGTTCTTACCAAGCCTCAAACCCGAGCTCACCACCGCTTAAAAATTTAGCTCGATACTTGCTGCTCTATATGAAAATCATGGGTAGGCAACGATTTTACTTGATGTGATGATTTTCTTGAAATGTTTCTTTCATGTTGCTAAAAAGTTCTTCCGGATCTACTTGTCTACTTCACATTGTCGTTTCCCACGTTACGGTGTGTTTATTTTTGCAAACACGTGTTGAAGTTCGAAACAAGTAGAATTAAGCCGTTAAATCTACTTAGACGTTCCTATATTGCGAAGTTGCTTTTAAACGCGCGTTGGGTTGGAACTAATTAAAAACTTTCAAGTTTATAAAAGAGTACAACATGTATTTTTTTTAACGAACTATTGAGCTGTACAAAAAAACTTGCAACCTTTTGGTAGCTACTTGATGTAGAAAAAATGAGAAGTACGTAAAAAGATGATTGTTTTTCTTCATATCAACTTTAAAGTTCTCAAAATGTAGAAACAGAAACCGAAAAAGGAATTTAAAGCTATTTTTGAGTTTTGGCTGAAATTAATAATGGATGAAGTTTCATGGACCTAGAAATAGCATTTTCAACAGCAAAAATGTTAGACGGTGTTTTGGTGCGTCAAAATATAAACAAAACGGTTTGTTGCTAGGTCAACCCGAATCGCCCCTGCAATGCATTCCATCGAACGGAATACCCCTAAATAAATATATGCAATGATTTTCAAAGTTTATGTGTTTAATAAGGCTGGAATAATTATCAATTTCTTCTTTTGTCACCTCCCCCTCCCCTTCCTACGAAATTTCAATAAAAAATCGAAGGGGGTTCGAAAGTTTAAAGTATTTTATTTTAAAATTTCGAAAAGTTTATCAAATTTCCGAAAAACTAAAGAGCAAAAAAAAACAATAGTGGAAGATGAGAGTTGTATCACCTTTTATATTCTTGGTTTTATTGATTTTTTCGATAAAAAAATTACCTGATTCATAGGTTTTATGCAATAATATAGCATGCAATTTAATTAAATACAAGCTTTCGTGGAATTTATTAGTTTTTTTGCATTATTTTTTACTATCTTCCTTTCGCGATTTTCCAACTCCGAGTGACAAAAGAAGAATTTGAAGTTTATTCCGGCCTAACTAGAATATAACCTGTTCAATATTAGAATCATTGTGATCAATAAAGTCGGAATAAATATCAATTTCTTCTTTTGTCACCCTCGCCCTTTCAACATTTCTAAAAAAAACCGCAAGGGGGAATAAATCAAGTTTAAGTAATTGATGGAAATTTTGGAAAATTTATCAAATATCCGGAAGATTACAAGAGTAAAAAACAAGTTGTAGAAGATGAGAGTTTTATCACTTTTTGTATGCCTGATTTTATTGAATTTTTCGATAAAAAATACTTTATTTGTGGGTTTTGTGCAATGATGTAGTATGCAATTTTATTATATACATGCTTTCATTCCTATTTATTAGTTTTTAACATTTATTTTTATTATACCCAACCGCCCCCCCCCCCCCCCCCCCGCCCCCCACTGATCCAACTCCGAGTGAAAAAAGAGAATTTGAAATTTGTACCGGCCTAATTGGAACAAAACTATTTTTTAATAAAAAGGCAAAAATGATGATTTTTATACATATTTCGCGAAAAAAAACATATCGATTCGAAGCTGTGAAATAAGCTATCAACTATCAGCTTTTACTATCGAAATTCCATCCAAAAAAAATAACATTTCGTGGTTATCTATTGATCGCAAATACTCTGAATTCTTAAGATGGTATTTAATATAGAGTGTTCTTACCGGGGAACTGAAATGAAGGGAGAAAATTTGTCAATGATCACACAAATTGCGCAGCCAATGATTTAATTTGTGGTAATTTGTTACAATTTGTTAGAGAAAATTAGAAGGTTTGAGTTCAAATGAGAGAATCCAGTGCTCAGAGAGAGTGAAAATGTGCAAATTGTTGCAAATTGTTGCAATTTGTGAAGCAGTTGAGGAATTTTTATTATTACCACTGCAAATGCAAAAAAATCTCTCTTGATTTCAATCCCTTGGTTTTTACCTCACTAGCTGAAAACTTTCGATCATCAAAACGTCATCAAATTAGATTTTTCACAATCTTCAAAGATTTATTGTTTTTCATTTTTCATTAAGCAGTTTAGTTGAGGAAAAATATTTGATGGAATGTGTGAATTTTGAGTTTTTATGAAGCCGTATTACGACCTTTCTAGCCGTGTCTTTTTATACTAGTGCCGAATGTTCATCAATTTAGTGGAATTAGATTTAATTTTGAAATAATGTCCACTTTCGTCTGCATTGAAAATGTGACTCGTTTTGATTTTTTTTCTCAATGTTTTCTTTCCAAAAGCATTTATACCTAAGGTTGCCAAATTTTTTTCAGTACCCATCCGGGCCGGACAAATCCGGGCAATTTTTATAAAAACCTGGCAAAATCCGGCCATAAGATTTCAAAATTGACAACCGAAATCCGGAAAATATCCGGACAAATTAAGTATAAACCCAAAAATTACTCAACAAATATCAAGAAAAAATATATTGAAAAAAAAAAGTTTTTTTATCTAAGTATATCGACAGATTTTAAACCGTATTAGAGGCTTCCAAAAAACCTTTCATGATTATTTTTTATTAAACTTGCTCAAAAATTTCGTTTTGGAGGCATAAATCATCAATTTTGGAAACACTATTTGTTTTATTTACAAAATAGAGTGAATAAATCCGAGCAACATCCGGGCATTTTCCAATGAAATCCGGACAACCGGGCCGGGCCGGACTGTTCCCAAATTTAGTATGAAATATCCGAGCAAACCAGGATAAAACCGGGCAATCTGGCAACCTTATTTATACCCCTTTTTCACATCCTATAAAAGAAAAAAAATCGTTGATTAATTTTTTCGACTCGAGTATCCGTTGGATTCGGTTATCCGTTCCATGAAAAAATTGCCGTGAACGCAGAATTGAGTCCGGCCTGTAATATGCTTCAATTTTGAACAGCTTTGAACACATTTATTCCTTCAGATTTTATATTAAAAATAATTGACTACTTCTTGAAGTCGGTTATCAATTTCAAACCCACTTCGCTGCAATTACATCTATCGCAAGTTCCACAACTTCATTTCCTCCATAAATTCGATCAGGTACTCAGAACGATATATCCGATACAATAATGGACAAGCCATTCAACTACGAAGCATATTGAAGGTGTCTGCATAAACATGCGGAAAGACCTGTTATATTTATTTAACTAACAAGTAGGTACATTTAATGTTTCTTTTTTATTGGAAAATATGATAAAATAAATCACGATTATTTAAATGGATCACTTCTCATTAACTTAACTCACATAAACCGAACTGCAATGATATAAATGTTTCTTTGAGTTGCATTTCGTTATTTCTGCACTCTCAAGCGTATCATACAAGTGATTGAAATGAGTGCGAAATTGCTATCGTCAGAAGCTTTTTTTTCAATCATCCATCACTAGCTCGAAGAGTTCAATGATCAACACACAATGTAATGCAATCGTTGGTGTCAAAGCAAAATAATTCCTCCTCAAGCTACTGGACATTGCGTTCAAAAGTTTTTCTGATTTTTTTGCACTTTGATATCGATCTTTTTCCATCTCTTTTCCCTAAGTCTCGAAAAATGATCTACTTTTGAGGCGAGAAATATGAGGTCGAAGCAAAAAAAAAATCAATCAATGAGTGATTCACACTTGACTTGGCATATTGATCAATGTTTCGCCGCTTCAGGTGATGCTATAATGTAAAAAAACAAACTCGCTTTACTGCAATTGTTTCGAAGTTGTCAACGCTCAAAAAATCTAAATCAATTGCAAAAAATCATGTCATGTTGAAACGGACTTAATCCAGAAATGGGGATCATAATTATCCATTTTATAATCAATAATTTTAATCAGTCATTTCAATAAGAACTATCACCGTTTTTATCAAATTTGCTGATAAAACAGACCAAGGAGCATTTCCTGCTTAGCTGGAACAAAAAAGCAGCTGTTAAAAAAGCAATTGTTATATTAAATGGCTTAAAAGTATCACAGGTTGGTTGAGTAAATGATGAAGCAATTAACCTGCAATGGATGAACAGTAGCAGCTGCTGTTGATCGTTATTTTTTTTTCTGAGCTGGGAACCGATTCGATTGACCGCAGCAGCAGTGTTGACCTGCTTTATTGTGGATTTGAAATCGGTTTTCCTAATTGATTGATGGCCTTTCGATGCGATATGAATCATTTGATAAATTGTTTTGTAATTTTTTCCTTCATTGTTCGTTTTCCGACCAGTTGCAATGAGGTTGTCAATATAACGACATAATTATGGGAGACAATTTAAATTCAAAACCCAATATGAGGTAATAAAAATTGGACAAATCGATCATACTTGTTTTCTGATTACTATTCTTCCCTTGTATTTTTATCAAGAGGAAAATAATTCGTAAAGTTATAATTGTGCGCTGTACTACTCGTTTATGCCTTATATATGACTTGAATCTTGACAGGCAATGGAAATCTTTAAAATGCTAAGCTTCCCATTCAACAACGCGCAAAATGGCCATTCAATTAGCTTATGTATACCAAAACTCTGAAACTTTGTATGACGAACGTTCTATTTTTTTCTCGTATCTTAATAAAATATTGAAATCACTGCTGTAGCCTCGCGAGGTATTGCATTTAAAGTAGTCATGCAATACCTCGATAGGCACACAGCAGTGATGTCAATTCAATTTATTGTTTTTCAATGCAAAAAGACATATCTGCACTCATCACCAAATAAATTTGTTGCCTAATAAAATACGAAGTTACGGTCTTTGACAAAGTTGTTCAGCGGAAAATTTACTTTTGGAATTTAATAAATTGGCACAGAAACCATCTGCTGGCTTGAATTCACAGAAGGAAACAATAATAATGTTGACTTTTCAGTACAAAATATTTTATTTTCCCATACAGACCTATAAGATCAAATTTACTTATGTAAATGTTACTTAAAAATTCTGCAAAAAATCACGGATAAGTTTTGGACCATGACTAAGCTTTTCAGACCCCAGGGTTTGAGAAATTCAAAAATAACCCCAAATCGACTCAGTCTACTGAATGGTGGTTCTAATTATAACTTGATTTTAAGTTTTGAATTCTTAAACTCATATGTATGTATCTTTGTGGATTTTGAATTTAATTTCTTTGTTTATTTTTTTGGATTTTGTATTCTATGTTCCAAATCTTTCTGATATTTCCCAATAGCCATCAGGTAAATATTTCTCAATGAAGCACAAACCAGACGATTTATAATGAAATGAAAATCATTTGAAATTTTGACCCGGTAATTTTTCTAAATCAAAGAATTTTAGTTAATGATAAGGATATTAAAAAATGAAAATAAAATTTTGCATTTTGCAGCTTAAATCAGAGCTTTTATTTTTGATAAATTTCTCAACTCCTCTGCAATGATTGAAAAAAAAAAAAAATAACTAAAAATTTTTATTTGAAGATTCCAGAAACTATCCTCTACGCAGACAACATGGCTATTTGAAGACAGTATACTGAACTCATCTCCAGATTTTTTACACGTTTAAACGTTAGTATTCACTTAGTAGGCTTGCATTGAACTGACATCACGTCTCTAATTTTCGTCCGATTTTTTCTCCCAATTAACGAGAAGTAAAAACGTTGAAAATTCATACGTAACTGAAAAAGTATCGGAAATAACTAGTTCCCTAGCAGCTCAAATCATCCGCCCAAGCAACCAAAAGTTCGAATATCACTTAAGGAACGAACTAATAAGTTCATATATAGCTGTACAAACGTTCTGTGGAACTTTTTTGCTGTTCAAAATGCTTTTTCGAGGTCCATGGAACTTCATTCTTTATCAAGTTCAGCCGATACTCAAAAAAAGCTTTAAAGTACTGTTTTGGTTTCTGTTTCTACTTTTTGGGAACTTTAAAGTTTGTATGAAGAAAAACAATCTACTTGTTACGTACTTCTCATTTTTTTCAAAATCAAGTAGCTATCAAAGGGTTGGAAGTCTTTTTGTACAGCTCAATAGTTCGTAAAAAATCTCAGTTGTACTATTTTGTAAACTTGAAAGTTTTTAATTAGTTCCAACGAGCATTCAAAAGCAACTTCGCATTATAGAAACTTTGAAGTAGATTTAAAGGCTTATATCTACTTTTTTCCGAACTTCAACACGTGTTTGCATAAATAAACACATCGTTACTTGGGAAACAACAATGTGAAGTACACATTTAGTTCCGGAAGAACTTTTTAACAACTTGAAGTAGAAATTAAGAACCTGAAAGTCGTTTTAAAGAAAATCATCACATCGAGTAAAATCGTTGCCTACTCATGATGTTCATATAGGGCAACAAGTATGGATCTCGACTTTCAAGCGGTGAGCTCGGGTTCGAGGCTTGGTAAGAACATGTTTTTAAATGTAATGTGAGTTAGTAACAAATATGATTGATTAATATGAATCAAATTAGTGGACTTGAGAAGGCAATTGAAGGAGCGAAAGAGTAATTTTTTCGATTTTTTATGCTGCTTGTAAAGTGGATTTTGAAGCTGCTTAGAAGTTGTTTGGCGATTTATGCGAACTTTTTGTCAACTTTAAAGTTCATTAAACTACTTAAAAATTGAGCTGAAAAGAAGTTCTATTAGCATACTCGATTAAGCTGATAAAACCTGATAGAGGAATGTTATCCGTACTTTTGGTTGCTTGGGCGGTGTTGTGGGCCGTCTGTGCCGCTTGGGGCAAGCCAAGGTGATTAGCCCGATTTATAAGCGGGCAACCAAGCAATCAACGTGGTACGAAACATCCGACTCTCAATTGGTTCTGGTACCCTGGAAGTAAGGCCGTTGGAATTGCGGCTCCCACGAGTGGGCAGCGGAAAAGACCTTCCCGAATCCAATCCGAGAACGAAGTGCGTGTACGATCCATCCGAACCCAACCCAACTCGAGGACGAGGTACGTGTAGGATCAAAGTTGAAGGTAATCGTTGCAATAGTAAGTGAACATTTCATTTTTCCATTTCCCTGTTTTTCTTTTTTCTTTGCTTCCCGCTATAACAATTGGTATTAATTTTGTGATTGCGAACTGGCGAATATTTTCGCCGGTTGGCCAAATATGGATGTTGAAGGGAAGGAGCTAGAAGATGTTGCTTTTTCAGCCTTTTCATCAGCCCTAGCCAGCGATGAAGAGGTTCCGGATCTTCCTGAGTCTTCTGACTCTGTCAACGGTTGCTTCATCCCGGTTAAGAGCCGGAAAAGAAACCGTTATGAAAGGAATGCTCATTCACCGTTGCTTTTTGCAGGTCCGCAGCTTGTAGAAAAAGGTGCCTCACAAATATCTATTTCTTTGGGAGCTTATCCAAAAGCAAACCAAAACCTTATGGGTCCTTTAGGGCAAAAATCATCGAAAGAAAATCTATCGTCATTTGTAGAAACCTGCGACAATAAAACACCGCGCATTCGTCAGTATCCTCCTGGCGAGGGTAAAAAATATGTGGTTTACTTTCGTCCAAAAGCGGGAAACACGTTGAACCGTATTAAAATTGCCAAAGATTTGGATAGACGTCACACGGGTATAGAAACAGTTCGACGAATCAATAACAACAAAATTGCTGTTGTCGTTAACAAAGCCAAAAGTGCTAACAGCATTGTTATGGACACTTTATTTTATTCAAATTATCGTGTTTGGATCCCTGCTCATATTGTTGAAATTGACGGAGTGGTGACAGAGGATTCTCTTAGCATGGAAGATCTTGTGGGTGTTAAAGGTTTCTTCCGAAAACAAGGGCTTCCATCTATCGATGTTATTGAATATCGACAATTGCACACAGAAGGAGAAAAGAGATCATTTATACCTTCATCATCATTTCGCTTGACTTTCAAAGGTTCAGCTCTACCGGATTTCATTATGGTCGGAACACTGCGCTTACCAGTTCGTTTGTTTCGACCAAAAGTAATGAACTGCTCAAACTGTCAGCAGCTTGGACATACAGCGAGCCATTGTAGTAATAAAACTAAATGCTCCAAGTGCGGTGGTCTTCATGAGAATAATCAATGTGATCAATTAACTGACAAATGTTTCCACTGTGGAGGGAGTCAACATGTTGTGGTGGAATGCCCCAAGTATTTGAAACGTTCTACCAAGCTAAAACAAAGCTTGATGAAACGTTCCAAACGATCGTTTGCAGATATCGTTAAAACCGCAGAGCAAAATCGTTACGAGGTTTTAACCGATGACTCAGGCGAGGAGGATAGCGCAGGATCAGTAGAGGACAATTATATTTCTCAGGAAAGACAACGAGCTCAGAAGAGAAAAATAATTTCCAAAAATGTGGTCCCCAAAAAGATTACCCAAAATCTAAATGATAAAACCAACAGACTTCCATCTAACCAAACTATTCCCCCAACTTACAATAATCCTCGACGCAACAAAGAATTTCCAACCCCTGATTTTTCTTCTTCAAAACTCCAGAAAACCTCATCCAGATTTTCCTAATCCATCCCTTCTTCAAATTCGTCTTTGATCGAGTTGATATCAGAGTTTTTTGATCTTCCAGATTCTATCACTAGAATTTTTAAACACCTGTTTCCCTTAGTGCAAACAATTTGCACATGTATCGCTTCGAAGTGGCCACTTTTAAGCGAGATAATTGATTTTAATGCTTAATCAAAGAACATCTATACCGGGAATAAAAATTCTTCAATGGAATTGCAGGAGTTTTTTGCCCCGCTGCGACTCATTCCAACATCTTATAGCAAACCTTGACTGCGACGCATTTGCTCTCTCAGAAACATGGCTTTCTCGTGAGACAAAAGTCAACATTCGAGGGTTTAACATCGTTAGATCAGATAGAGCAGATTCTTATGGTGGCGTATTAATTGGTATAAAGTCGCAGTATACCTTTTATAGAGCTCAGGTTCCATTTATTCCTGGTTTAGAAGTTGTTGCGTGTCAAGTTCAAATCAGAGGGGAAGACTTTTGCATAGCATCCGTTTACATTAGCCCCTCGCTTCTTCTATTTATGATAGCGCAGTGCAAGCTCAAACAAAACCTTTGCATTCCACAGTAAAGAGAAGACCATCTGCACCTTGGTGGGATAATGAATGTACCGATATTTATAAATCTAGAACCGAAGCCTTTAGGATATTCCGGAAGTATGGCTCCATAGTAGATTTCAATCGATATCAAGCTCTGGAACGTCGACTCAAACGTGTATGTTCTAATAAAAAAGAGGGTTATTGGAGACATTTTGTTGAAGGTTTGACGCCAGATACAGCAATGAGCACGCTTTGGAGAACGGCAAGGAACTTACGAAATCACATTCCACTTCCAAATAATGCAGTTGAACATGCGGAGAAGTGGGCCCATCACTTTGTTAAAAAAGTTTGCCCAGACTCAGTTCAACCTAGCATGAGGTTATACGATTCAGTTGATGATGTAAGGGATTCAAAGTTCTCAATTATTGAATTCTCGATAGCATTATTCACGTGTAATAACAGCTTTCATGGACTAGATGGAATTAAATTCAGTTTACTGAAAAATTTGCCAGATATTGCCAAGAAACGCGTGCTGAAATTATATAACAGGCTTTTAGAACAAAACCTCGTTCCAACGGAATGGAGGCAAGTTAAAATGATAGCGATTCAGAAACCTGGTAAACCTGCTTCGGATCATAACTCCTATCGACCAATTTCAATGCTCTCTTGTTTAAGGAAGCTTATGGAGAAAATGATCTTGAATAGATTAAATGCCTGGGCTGAAATCAATAAGCTCCTGTCACCCACCCAATTCGGATTTCGTAGAGGTAAGGGTACTCTAGATTGCCTAGGTTTATTGACAATTGAGGCACAGATCGCATTCGAAAGCAAAAAATAAATGGCTTCGGTTTTCTAAGATATCAAAGGCGCTTTTGACAATGTTGCAATATCTGTTCTTTCTGAGAAACTGAATCGATGTGGTCTCTCTCCAAGACTTAACAATTTCCTAACTAATTTACTTTCTGAAAAGTGTATGCACTTTAACTATGGAACATCAAATATAAGCCGAACAAGTTACATGGGTGTTCCACAGGGTTCATATCTTAGCCCTTTCCTTTACAATATGTACATAAGTAACATCGATGATTGTGTCAAAGGATCTTGTAAATCTTCTTTGTCGCTTTTCTATTTTACACTTCGTGTTCGAACGAATAAATAACATTTTTTCTTTATGAAATTCAATGTATTAACGTTATTAGAAAAAAAAATTGGGAGTTTAAGCCATACATCTAGAGATAACTATCATTTTCCTTGCTCAATCTTATGCATTTTTCCAACTAAGATCGAGTAAATTTTTACTAATTTATCATCTTTTATTGACTTCGGGAATTCCCAAAATATTAAGACGTTCTACGGGGTTAAAGAATTCTCGATTTTTTTCAATTTCTGTGAATTCCCGATCGGGGAATCCCGGATAGGACACTTTAAAGTGAAATAAAAACTCAGAACCCCATTTTAAGCGATATTAATTCTAGTTGAGTTGAAGATGTGAAATTTCTTGGGCTTTGAATTCTTCTCGTTGAAAAATTTTCATCAATTTTGTGTGGATTATTTTTTAAATGCGATTCTTTTTACAATAGAATATTAATACTAGAACCATCGATCCAGTCAAACAGATGCACCCATTATGAGAAATCTTTACCATGCCAATATTAAAAAAATTAAGATAAGCTTTAAACGAGTAAAATAAGTAAAAAAAAATATTCAGCCTTATTCTTGTTTACGGCGTATCGGTCGTTCGTTCGAACGCATACTTTCGAACGAATTCGAAAAAGCTATTCTTGTTTTCGTTCGAACGCGATACGTTCAAGGTTGGTGTTACCCGATGAAATTCGAAAATTTTAGGCAGCCCTGCGTTTCAAATTGACATTGCTCACAAGCCAACTCAACGTAAACAACCGTTTGGTGATTTTGTGAAATTTTGCCTTTCGGATTAGAGTTCAGAAGAGAAGCTAGCAAACGGTCCGGAGACAACGGAATTTTTCGAACGAATAGATCGTGAATGTGCCTGCCATCAAATTCATCAACACTGCCCGCAGCAGCTAAACCGGATGTTAGCAAGATGGCAAACGAGCCGCAGCCGATACCCGCCGGTGTTGGTGATGCTTTCTCTGTTTGCTGCTGTTCCGCTTGAGAGGAAAATGCATATTCTTGAGCTCGGTTAAAAATCCGACCTATACGGAAATATAATTCTTCTAATAAATTTAATGATTTATTTAATTTAATTTTTGTTATTTTGAAGTAAAACATTTTTTTTTCTATTCGTCACAATGGCAAAAAGTCTCGCTAACTGTTGGCTTAATTCGTTTTAAATCGGCATTTTTCGATATTCACTGTTTTTTTCGTTTTCATTTTACTTTTGCTTCGGGCTTGTGATATAGCTCAGTTGGCAAGTCTATTGTCTCCTGAGCCGATGTCCGTGAGTTCGAGCCCAAGAGTAAACATCGAACACAGTTGTACCGGATAGTTTTTCAATAACGATCCGCCAACTGCAACGTTGATAAAGTCGCGAATGCCATAAAGATGGTAAAACGACTATAATCGAAACAAAAAAAAAAAAAAAAAACAAAAATTTTACTTTTGCACAAAATATTTTTTCATCGTCTGAGTGTTTTTTTTTTAGCAAACGCAAGCAGTTCGCAGCATTTGACTTGCGTTTATCAAGCGGTAGCAGAAAAACGTTCGATCGAAAACGAGAATGCATCCATTCGTTCGAACGAACTATGTTCGAAAGATCGAACTGTTTTATACGTCCGAACGAAAACAAGAATACTAATTGGGGAAACTTTCGAACGAATGCCATTCGAACGAAAACCAGAATAAGGGTGATTATGAAATAGTGCCCCTGTATCAGTCATTTTGACTGATCATGATCTAAATAAGTTCATTCGATTTATCCGTCCACCCCGTATACATGTTAAATTCAAAATTACAACGATTTCACGCGTTCATAAGAATACTCCAATAGTATCATATCCAGATGGTTTGATGATGAAGATTTAAAAAACATGTTTTTTAATATAAAAGTCAAGTCATCTATATAAAAGTCAAGGCACCCTGTATGTATAGGTCTATTGATGCATATTGTTATCGTTTGTCGGTTTTAAAATTACCCGTTTTAATGTGTTTTTAATTCGTTTAAATATCGAAGTCTAACTCTTCTCTAAGAAAAATCTCTACAGAACTCGGATAAAATCGAATGCCCGTGTTTAACAAAAAGAACAAAGTGATAATTCGTGTTGAAGTTACGAGTGCTATCAGTTCGTTTTGTTTACACTAAAGACGCTTAAGTAAACACCCGGCTCGTTTTTTTTTCCTACCGTTGCGACATCTTACATAAAAAATTGGAACCTAGTATCGCATCCGTATAAAGCTTTTGTCAACAAGTTTTCATTGTATACCTGTAGGCGCAATGGAACCTAACTGCTCGAAATGCAACGAAGGAATCACTGGAATCGAGCACATCGCTTGCAAAGGAATCTGCAATAAGCGATTCCATATTGCGTGTACGGGCTTAACAAAAAGCATGGCTAGGCAAATGGACACGTTTTCCAAAAATTGCTTTTGGTTTTGCGATGAGTGTGCTGCATTGGTTTCGAATGCTAGCTTTCGTTCGGTGGCATTTGGCGCTCCGCCAGAAAATAACGCTCTTACGCTGCTTACGAATGCGATCACGGAACTAAGATCTGACATTCAACAGATAGCCCGTAAACCGATTCGTGCCCCATTGTGGGACAAATCGACGCCTACGCCTGAGCTGAGACGCCCTTTGAAGCGTACTCGGATCCCTAGTGCAGCATCCACCGAACCTTGCAAATTGGGTTCCAAACATGCTTCAGAAAACATCGTATCCATCCCACTCTGCGACGACGATAATCCTAAATTATTTTGGATTTATCTGTCGCGGATTAAACCTGACGTCTCCGAAGACGCCGTTCGGGAGATGGTTCAAACCAACCTTTGAATTGAAGAGGCCAACGTCGTGAAACTGGTTCCCAGAGGAAGTGGTATAAGTTCCTACCGGTTTATATCATTTAAAGTTGGGATTTCGCTAGACGCCAAGCAACAAGCGTTAGATCCTGAATCGTGGCCAAAGGGAATGTACTTCCGTGAGTTTATGGATTATAATTCCAGACAATTTCGAGGCCCTCAATAGTGACCAATTTCAACCACCTTATTATTGGACATCGGGACGCATCAACCATGCCAGTTCGGAAGTTCTCTTCTCTGACCACCAGCGACCGTTCGTTCCTGCCGCAAGTCGTCCCGTTTATCGGTCAGGTGGTTCAGGGGGAGACTTCCAACTGCCATGCCATGGCAAGTATTCTGCTGTTTATTGTTTTTCCCCGAGTCACGCACCTCTGCCTTCCAGCCCCGCATCATGTGCCTCAACTCAGCCTCATTTTACCCGTTATGTTGCACATTTCACCATGGATGTCAACTCTTCGCCACTACCTGCTGCTAACGATGCTTTGAACACAGAAACCAATCTGTCGAATCTCTTCTGGATGTCGGGACGCACCAATCAAGGCAATTTGGAAGTTCTTTTTCCTGACCACCAACGACCGCCCGTTCCTGCTTCAAGTCGTCCCGTGTATCGGTCAGGTGGTCAAGGGGAAGGCTTCCAATTGCCATTCTATGGCAAGTATTCTCCTGTGTTTTGTTTTTCTCCGAGTCACGCACCTCTGCATTCTAGCACCCAATCGTATACGTCGAATCAGTTTTATGCTGCACATATTATATCTAAAATCTACCCGGATGCCAGCTTGATGCCACTGCCTGCTACTACAGATGGCCTCGATATCGACTCTGTTCCTGCGAATCTCCATAGGACTTCGGGACGCACCTCTTTAAGCAATCTGGAAGTTCTTTTCCCTGGCCACCAACGACCGTTCGTTCCTGCTCAAAGTCGTCCCGTGCATCGGTCAGGTGGGTCAGGGGGAGACTTCCAATTGCCTAATTATGGCAAGTATCCGTCGGATTTTAACATTTCACCCAGTCATGCAGCTCTTGTGCCTGATGATGTTCTCTTTTCCAGCGTACATCGCACACAGACATCCGGATCAAAATCTTTCGATTCCATATCTTTTTACTACCAGAATGTCGGTGGTATAAATTCCTGCTTGTCTGACTACCTTCTCGCTACCTCATGTTCCTGCTATGACGTCATCGCCTTTACGGAAACATGGCTGAACGACTGCACACTATCTGGCCAGATATTCGGCCCTGATTATTCAGTGTTTCGCTGCGACCGTAGTGCCCGTAACAGCAAAAAGACTAGTGGAGGCGGAGTGCTAATTGCCGTCAAGTCGAATCTCTCAGCACAGCTCATCGACGATAATTCCTGGTGCGACCTGGAACTTGTGTGGACTCGCATCGATCTTGGAGATCGGAAACTGTACGTTTGCGTACTGTATTTGCCGCCCGACCGCTCTAGAGATGTTGTCCTAGCTGAGTCGTTTTCACGCTGCATCTCAAAAGTAAGCTCTTCTTGCGCCCCGGAGGATGACATACTCGTCATAGGCGATTTCAATATGCCCGGTTTGAAGTGGTGCTCCAACCATGGTAGCTTTCTGTACCCGGATCCAGCTCGTTCTACCTTTTCGACTCCTTCGAACATCATATTAGACTCCCTGAGTACAGCGACCTTGCGTCAGATCAACAGCGTGGTGAACGAAAACGGTCGTATGCTGGACCTTTGCTTTGCCAACGATGGGTCTCGTATACCGACCATTGAATTAGCTCCTGCACCGCTCGTTAAAGCAGTTCCACATCATCCTGCTCTATCGGCCTCACTTGAAGTAACTAAGTTGAATGCTCGTGTTGTAAATTTACCAGCTTTTTACCTCGACTATAAGAACGCAAACTTCGAGGATATTTCTCGCATCTTGGCCACCATCGACTGGGCATCGGAGCTCGATTTATCGGATCCTAACTCTGCTGCAGAAACCTTCTCGCATATCCTGAACTATGTAATTGACCGTCATGTGCCTAAACGTACTATCAGAGAAAATCTACGAACTCCCTGGGTTACGACTGAATTGCGACGACTGAAAACGGAAAAAAGATGTGCGCTTCGAAATTATAACGAACAAAAATCTCCTTACACCAAGTATATATATCGGAAGCTTAATTCGGCTTATAAAAAAGCCAGCAAACGTTGTTACCAGAACTACCTTCGCCGAGTACAACGTAACCTCAAATCCTGCCCAAAATCATTTTGGAAACACGTGAATAGTCAGCGGAAAGAACCTGGTATTCCTACTCACATGTTTCTGGATAACATTACGGCGAAGTCTGATCGTGAAATTTGCGATCTTTTTGCCCAAAAATTTTCAAATATCTTCACAACAGCTTCCACATCCCCAGAGCATTTGGCTAGTGCTATCAGGAACATTTCGCCACTGGGCTTTTCATTGAACGGTATTGAAATCGGGGATGCAATCATCTCAAAGGCAGCGTCGAAGCTCAAGAATTCCTTTTCTACGGGTCCGGACGGGATACCAGCTTCGTTTATAAAAAGTTTCATGCCTGTTTTGTTGACTCCTATTCGTCTTATTTTTCAAGCTTCGCTTGACAGAGCTACCTTTCCGCTACTGTGGAAAGAAGTTTATATGTTCCCGGTCCACAAAAAAGGTGATAGACGAGATGTCAACAACTACCGTGGAATCTCAGCCTTATGTTCGATAGCCAAATTATTCGAATTAGTGGTCCTGGATCCCATCTCCTCGTTTTGTAAGAATTACATTTCTAATGACCAGCACGGATTCATGCCTAAACGCTCTACGACAAGCAACTTGTTGACGTTCACTTCTTTTGTGCATGAAAGCTTTGCTGCAAAATCTCAAACTGATGCCATATACACCGATCTGTCAGCTGCATTCGACAAAGTGAACCACGAAATTGCCATAGGAAAACTTGGACGCTTGGGGTTCGGTGGTACTTTACTTGGCTGGATTCGCAGTTATTTGACTGGGCGCAAACTGACTGTTCGGACTGGTGATACCTTTTCCAAGCAGTTTTCTGCCTCCTCCGGTGTGCCACAAGGAAGCCATTTAGGACCGATTATTTTCCTAATGTATTTTAACGACGTGCTTTCACTCCTTGACAGCCCAAAACTTTGCTATGCTGATGACCTCAAACTGTTTTACACCGTAAACGACTACGACGATATTAATTTTCTGCAAAATCAGTTCAACCTCTTCGCTAATTGGTGCGACATCAATTGCTTGCCATTGAATCGTAACAAATGCGCAGTTATCAGTTTTTCTCGTAAGCGGCAGCCTTCGATTGCGGAATACTACCTTGGAGAACAGCCCATCGCACGCGTGGACCATATTAACGATCTGGGCGTCATCCTCGATAAGCGACTGGAATTCAAGACACATACAAACTACGTAGTCAACAAAGCATCCAGAAGTCTTGGTTTCATTTTTAGAGTAGCGAAGGACTTCAAGGACGTGTATTGCCTGAAAAGCCTATATTGCAGCATTGTTCGTTCCATTCTTGAATACGCATCTGTCGTCTGGTGCCCCTACTACCAGAACGGCGCTGAACGTCTCGAGGCTATCCAGCGGCGCTTTTTACGATTCGCCCTTAGGCATCTGAACTGGCAAGACCCTTTCCGCTTACCAAGCTTGTAACATTTTGCCATGCGTTCAGTTTTTTTTGGACACCCTGTAAGCGAAAATTTGCACTCAAAACACCCGACAGAAAAACCTCGAGCGTCAGCCACAAAACTACCTGAGTGTGAGCAGAAACACCGATCGAAAAGCATGAGTTGAGAGATTATAAAATATCGACGACGGCTAGCGGCGAGCTTCAATTAGTTCTTGGGCCTTCTCCCGTGCGGTCGCTAGTAAAGACCGAAGTGATCTCCTGTGTTTCGTCTCGTGATCTTCACGCCACCTGATCTTCGTGCTGTCGTTTTCGAGTTGGAAACCATCCCGGTGCTGGGAGATGAACGCGACGCGGGAAAGAAGAGCGTGGAAGCGATCGGGGTATCGATCGAGGCATGATCCACCCACAATGGCCTGCCTTGCGCAGAATCGGCATTTTTCAATGCCACAAAAACGTTTCTGGAAAGAGATCCGAAGGTGCGATCGCTTCCACCAGCCTAGGCAACTGTCTTCTCGACGGGCCGAGTAAGTTGAAGCCTTTTACTTAAGATCGAAGTGCTTTAGTGATGTGGTTTTTGTATAGAATTCCATCGGCCCTTTTGTGCTACCCCATGAAACCAGTTCAGCTGACGGATGCCGATCGTTTTGGACCATGGGCTGAACGTGAGCGCTCACGATAGGGTTTTTTTTTATATGAACTTGGCCAATCTAAAATCTTGAAATTGTACGAAACCTAAATTGTATCAGTGAGAATTAAAAAGGGTGTTGAAACAAATCTGAACTCGTGATCTTCTTCGGGCATCGAACCCCGACTTCCCGCTAGCTTCCGGGCAAAATAACGTGAGTGTTGGCAAATTTTCTTTTGAAAGTTTGGCGCTTAAGCCAACATTTTGGACTGTGTTTATTTTTGATTTTGACCCCTGTTTGCGCCACACCAAAACGTTACATTTGGCGCCCAACGTGGGGCAAAATTTGTGTTATCAATTTCAAGTTTGGGCCAAATTTCATAAAAATTAAGTTTGACGAGAAATGATTATATTCCTCGCAAAATTGGTGTTTTCCAGTTTGGTCATTTCAAGTGTTTCGTTGTTTATTAAGATATTCGTGCAAACGTGCGAGGATGATCTTGCCTAGCGGTTTTGGGTTATTAAGGAAAAGTCTTTGCTAAGAAGCGGAGCACCATCTTATTTGATTTAAAGTCTTTTCTGAGGAAGAAAAGCAATCTTTGCCTAAGTCTTCTCTAAAGAAGAGAAGCAAACCAGATCTTAAGTCTTTTCTGATGAAGAAGAGCAAACTTTTATTTTGCATTAAAGACTTCGAATTGTTTTGGAGCAAATTTCATTAAAGTTTTAAGTCCCACGTTATTTAAAAATAAAAAAAAAATTAAATGAAATTGTATGTTTTTTGCCAACACCATTTAATTTTTTTTGTTTGGGAAGGACGGTAGTGTAACATTTTGCCATGCGTTCAGTTTTTTTTGGACACCCTGTAAGCGAAAATTTGCACTCAAAACACCCGACAGAAAAACCTCGAGCGTCAGCCACAAAACTACCTGAGTGTGAGCAGAAACACCGATCGAAAAGCATGAGTTGAGAGATTATAAAATATCGACGACGGCTAGCGGCGAGCTTCAATTAGTTCTTGGGCCTTCTCCCGTGCGGTCGCTAGTAAAGACCGAAGTGATCTCCTGTGTTTCGTCTCGTGATCTTCACGCCACCTGATCTTCGTGCTGTCGTTTTCGAGTTGGAAACCATCCCGGTGCTGGGAGATGAACGCGACGCGGGAAAGAAGAGCGTGGAAGCGATCGGGGTATCGATCGAGGCATGATCCACCCACAATGGCCTGCCTTGCGCAGAATCGGCATTTTTCAATGCCACAAAAACGTTTCTGGAAAGAGATCCGAAGGTGCGATCGCTTCCACCAGCCTAGGCAACTGTCTTCTCGACGGGCCGAGTAAGTTGAAGCCTTTTACTTAAGATCGAAGTGCTTTAGTGATGTGGTTTTTGTATAGAATTCCATCGGCCCTTTTGTGCTACCCCATGAAACCAGTTCAGCTGACGGATGCCGATCGTTTTGGACCATGGGCTGAACGTGAGCGCTCACGATAGGGTTTTTTTTTATATGAACTTGGCCAATCTAAAATCTTGAAATTGTACGAAACCTAAATTGTATCAGTGAGAATTAAAAAGGGTGTTGAAACAAATCTGAACTCGTGATCTTCTTCGGGCATCGAACCCCGACTTCCCGCTAGCTTCCGGGCAAAATAACGTGAGTGTTGGCAAATTTTCTTTTGAAAGTTTGGCGCTTAAGCCAACATTTTGGACTGTGTTTATTTTTGATTTTGACCCCTGTTTGCGCCACACCAAAACGTTACAAGCTACGAAAATCGATGCCGCCTTATAGACATTGACACTCTTCAAGCCCGTAGACATGCAACCCGTGCATCTTTCGTTGCTGATATCTTAACATCGCGAATCGACTGTCCCACTTTACTGGAAGCTATTCCACTAAGTGTGCGACCCCGTGGTCTCAGAAATCAGGATCTTCAATTGTATGTTCCCATTCGAATGAACAATTATGGAGCAAACAGCGCCCTCATCGGTGCAATGAAGTCGTTCAACCGCTTTTCCGAGCATTTTGACTTCGACGTTTCGAGGGATGTTTTCCGAAGAAAAGTTCTAAGTGCGCTGAGGAGCCCGTAGCTAGACCTAAGTGTTTTGTTTTAATTTAATTTTAATTTTAAGTCATCATTTGAATCTATATGTGATCTGTTGATCAGAATAAATAAATAAATAAATAAATAAATATATGAAAAACTTGAATTATCGAGTACATATTTTTGGATACCTAATTAAAATTTTGAACAAACTTGTTACTACCGCCCCCTAGAAAAAAATTGCAAAGAAGAAAAACAATCTCGCAAAACAAGTTTATAGTTCCTCACAAACTAGCCGATAAGGTTATGACTTCCCTGACTTGTGGTCACTTTACTCTCGATGTTTTCGTGTTTTGTTTCTGTTTTTGCACTTCCTGCTCCCATGCTGCAAAATCATCAACCCCTTTACACCGAATATGATCCCATAAAGTGTCTTCCTAAATAGGCTCAATTACCATCACGACATGGCGACGGAATTGAGAAAGGTGCCGTTTGCTCATTACGCGACTTAGTTGATGACCACTGGGTGAAAAGAAGCTGCGAAAGCTGGATGAAAGAAACCATTTAAATTAAAATAAAGTTGCAGCCGAGAAAAAAAATCTATTAGAAAAAAGTTTGAAACAACGTGGTTGGTTGTCACCATCGTAAAGGAAGGAAGTTTGCGGAAGTAGGAGCGGGCTTTTGTATCTTAGGGTGGTAAATGTTAGAGCATCGTCGCCAAAACTTTGCCGAGAAATGCGCAGAATTTGCGGTTATGTCAGACGCGTGTGAATTCGGTGAGTATTATCTGTCATCTGGCTTGGCTTGGGTTGATCGAGCTGTGGTTGGTTAAGTCAGCAGCGCTATATCTCGGAAATAACCATCGTGTCTAATGATGGCTCATCAACGACAAAGTGGAACAGATGGCGCCCTGATACGGATGTTTAGGATTCCTTTCTTTCGAAAGGAAACAAAACATCGAAAAAATGCGATTTTCGAAAAAAACGTGTAAGGGTTTTTTTAAATGAAGCATTTACACGCCGTTAGTTATGTTTGTTTGATAGTTTATAGGCCTTATCGGTTAAAAGTTATGTCATTTTTGGTAAGAAAATTTCAAGAATATGAAATTGTAATGACGATGTATAAAAGATATGGAAAAATGACAGATGATGAAAATGAGCGAATTGAATTTCATTTATAATAAAATTCTACTCGCTCATTTTTAGCATTTTTCATTTCTTCTAACTGTCTGTTCGTCTGTAAATTTTTTTTTCTTTAAAAAATCTTACTGAACAAGATCAAGAGAAAAAAAAAATAAAACCAATCTTACTTTAATGAAACGATAAGGCCGATAAATTAACTAACTTTTTTTCAGGGATCTTCATCCTATAAGGGTATATACGGGCGATAGTATTGGTGAAAAATTGGCCTCAGCCATAACCTCAAACTTTGATGCGCTGACGGCCTCGCCAGTGATGCTAGGTGCGTTACTAAAATCAGTATTTGTTTGTTTTAAACTAATTATAATATTTCTGAATTGATTTAATTTTTTAACAATAAACATCTAAACATTTGAATTCATTACGGGGCGTCTCTAAATAGATAAAGATAAGCCATCTTTCGCTAATGAATTTTCAAGGTGAATTTGAAACATCTGGAATACTTTTTCATGTACTGCTCGGTAAATAAAAAAGAGCTGTTTCTAACTTCTAAACGAATGCAAAATCATTCACTGTTACAAAAAAAAGTAAATTAATGGAAGCCACGTCTATGTTGACTATGAAAATAAAAGCCCGCATGATCTGATTATTTATAATATTTTCACACAATTCGCTACATCGTTTAAGTGTGTGATACAGATAGTTGTGATTCAGTTCAGATAAATGTTGCGTTTAATTTCATATTCTAATAGTAATCTACGGGAAAGTTGCAAATTCTCAGTACTCATGGAAACGTTTTTCAATAAAAATGCAATTAAGAAAATATATTCATTTTCCGAATATGAATGCACTTGGCAGCCCTGAACACCAAAAAAAAAATCAAAACACGAGCATCTGTGTGTCGTTTTTCCACAGGGTGAATTTGTCGATATTGGTACCGCAAAATCGCCTTTTTCGTGCGCCCTTCTCAAAAATTGATTCTGTTTTCCCATGGTTTGAGGTTAGGGCTGAGGCCTCCTGCTTAGGTGGTTTTCGTGTAAAACTGTCAATATATCCTAATTGGATGATTCATCCCGTAAAACTAACTAACATGTTGATAATTTTTAAATTTTTTTTTAATAATCTTCAATTTGCTAAACAATTTTGTAACGAGAGCTGTTTGCAAAATTTCTCAGCACCTAAGCCTTTAAGAACCCACAACCTATGACTTGATTAAGTTATATGTATGAAATAACCTTTTTGCTCTCCTTAAAATGCCATAACATTTGATGTGCCATTATTTATGATCCTTATACCGCCCCGGACGGGTCAGTTCGACCGAGGAATTTCATTCTGTGGGAAAACGCTGTTTAAGGGTTGTCGGGATACCAGAGATGGAAAAAAAATGTGCTGCAAATTTGCAATATCGTCTCCCAACTAAGAAGCGAGACGTGCATTGTCGACAGACATGACAACGTCGTCGTCGTTTTGCCACTCTTCTATTAGGAGAAATAGGGCCAATAAGCGACGCTCTTTTGCTGATGCTGCTATTTATGGCCGCAGCCTCTATGGGACCGGTATTAAATTCCATCGGCATTTGGCAAGCTCTTAGACACACCCCCTGCTGACTGACTAAAATCACCCCGGTTCGATTGATGGAGCGGAGAAAATGTCGCACATATATCAAGCGCAGTTATTATTTAACGACGGTCTTCATTGAGACACACATAAATTTATGGTGCATTCCTCATGCAGTTAGAGGGAGGATGTGATGATTTTTATTACCTTAAGTGCGAAATAAAAGGTTGATGTAATGTGTTTTTTTAAAATATTGTAAACTGTTGCCAGAATTAAATGTATAATGTGAGTAGGTGTAAGTTCAAGTGTCAGAGAGTTAGCTATTAAGAAAATGGTCCGAGGATCACGCCAAACAAAGATCGATTTCGTTTATTTTTATTTAAACCAAGCTTATGCTACATTCCCGATCGACGATGAGTAAAATTTTCCGAAAAAAAAACGAAAAATATTACACAAAAATCTCTAAATGTTAGCTTACACCCATAATTCAGCCTTTACTCCAATCATGAGTTCTCTGTATTTCAACGTTATTGGATTGAGATATGAATGCCACTGGCGCTGACACGATTTGTGGTTGCTGGATTTGTTCTCTCAGCGCAAAAGCATTGTATGTCACTGAAAGATACAAAATAAAACCATTTTCACGTCCCTCCCTATCACATCACAAGACAAAGGAGGGTTTTCTTAAATCAGACCTCACAAACTACCACAGAAACATTACCCAAGTATCCAAAAGTCGCCTGACTGCTTTATTTTGACCTCCTGAAGTTTACATTTGGCTAAATAAAAGGTACTTGAGAGAGTTTCCCTTGAGTGCTTTCTATCGAAATTTGCACGAACATGGAAGGTCTAAATAAGTATCATAAAACATTTATGTACCATCTAGGAGCTCATGCTCTGTTGAAAGTCCATTTGTGACAAATGTGCTTTTCAATGAACTTCTTACGAACTATTTCGTTCCATGAGGAACTGTTTACATTTGGCTGTGTGGTAGCGGCGTAAGAAATACTGCCACTGGGATACTGGTCCATGTCGTACGAGGCGACTTATAAAGTACACAGCAAGAAATGTCTAAAAGTATACGGAATCTAAAACACGAATAGTCTAATTTTTCACAAGTGTAAATCAAAGACGATGTAATTTTCAACTCTGTTTGATGTAATTTTAGTCCTTTTTCTAAAAGTGAATAGAAATACGTTGTTTTGCCATAATTTAACATTCCGTGCTGTAAAGATCAAGTGGTCAATGAATTTTATATCACAAACAGTGTAGAATTGTATATGTTTGATTTAAAATTAATTGAAAACGTTTAACTTGTGTGGCGTGTGTCGGATACAAAGTAAACAAGTAAGAAAATTATTCGGATTTCGTCGTAGGCGTAGCTCTAGCACTTCCAGAATCCTTCAAAAGCTGGTAGGTTCATGAAAATGTCATATTGAAAAAAAGAATGCTGTTAAAATTAATCGGTTTCTCTCCATTGCAGCAAGATCAGATTTTTCGCAGCGGCAGTGATTTTTCGGTGAAATTTTAGTCAGATACAAGTGACGCTGACCGAAAAATAATGATGTTCTGGGACGAATCGAGGATCTTGGTGACGCTCTTTTGTGCAACATCACCGTGATGCTGGGAATCATCGGATGAAACAAAAATTCCAGGCTAACGCTGGCCGTGGTGGTGGGTGATATCTTTTTAGGATAATTTTGGAAATATATGTGAAACTAAAATTTTGAAAGCGTTCATAGAAAACGGATAAACTTGAATGTATAGCACAGATTTCTAATATTTACGATAATAAATCTTAAAATTTACATCCCCGTGTATTTTTACACGACGTCTTTCGTCATCCAGTTTCGTACATTGTTTTCGATCTAAATTTACACACCTCAAAAATTACATTCATGGCAAAATCACATCGTGATAGAGTTTAACACCAAAATCGTGCATCGTTTTCGGTCTAAAATTACACGAACTTTTCTTGCTGTGTACTTCCCAAATGCGTTTAACTCATAATCCTGTCTATTGGGTATAAATGAGGTTAAATATGAGAGGGGTTAAAACTATGTCAAGGTCAATTATAGCATGCAGAGTTCATGAATGTTTGAAGTTCAAATCATGGGAAGCAAATGTTTTGAATCTGAATCAGTTTTGAATTCTTACTGGTATTTCTTAACTTTTGTACTTATTTTCTTTCGAGAAGGTTATGCCAACAGCGCATATGTAATACATGCATTTACACGAGCTGTATTCTTCTATATTTTCTCGTTTTATCTCCTCTTTTGCCGACTACATTTCTTTAGTGTTTGTCTAAACTTAACAAAGTAAGTTCAAAAATGTCCTTATTTCTAATCTCAAGAGAATAAAAGATTTAATGCATAAAAATTTCTTTATGGTTAGGCCGAACACCAACTTTGTCATAATAAAATCGTTTATTTTACCTCATTGTGGTATCCTGATTAGAATATTTTCTGATCATTGTAACCTCAAATTTTCTGAATCTTGTAGTTGTGAATCATTTATAAATGATTTATTTCATGCTTATATGCATGTAATTGCTTTTTGTTTGATAGACAACGTTTATGTACTGTCGCCTATCCTGTAATAAGTGTATCTGGTTTTTAGAATTTAAACTAAAATAAATTTTGTCATTCTCCACTCAATGTGGCACTTCAATGCTTCAAAATCCTTACATGTATCGGCCTTATGCCAAATTTAATATTTAGCCGCCGACCGTGGCCTAGAGGAGAGCGTTCAAGTCTTCTAAGCCGGGGGGTATGAGATCGAATCCCGGTCACGGCACACATAGTACACTTTCGGTGGGTTGGTGGTTTTAGCATTTGTAAGATGCTAGCCATCATATCCTCGAAAGATGTACGCTTAGAGTTAAGAAAAAAAAGGAATCTCTTCGAGGAAACATCATGTTTCATTGAGATTCTGTATGTGTTTGTGTTCAAGTCTTCTAAGCCAGGGGTCATGAGATCAAGTCTTGGGAACGGCAAACATAGTACTCTGCTGTTAGCATTAGTAAAATGCTAGCCATTATATCCTTGAAAGATGTACGCTTAGTCTTAAATAGAATTTGGATCTCTTCAAAGAAACATGAAGTTTCACTGAGATCCTATAATATAATTGAGTTTATTGTTCATCAGTGCCAAAAGACATACCCCCATTCAAAACCTAATAACTTTTTTGTATAATAAGACACGAAGTTAAGGTCTTCCACAAAGCTGTTCAGCGTGAAATTTCCTTTTAAGAATTAATAAATTAGCACGAAAACTATAGGCGCGATTGGTTCTACAGGAAAAACAAAAATGATGTCGATTTTTCAGTACAGAGTATTCAATTTTACTATACAAACATAAAAGTCCAAATTTACTGATGTAAACGCTACTTAAAATTTCTTCAAAAAGCCATGGATAAGTTTAGAACCAAAACGAAACTTTTAAGACTTTGAGGGTTTAAAAAAATCAAAAATGACCCCAAATCGATTTAGTCTATTACAGCAGCTCCTCTGGCACCTGGAGTATCGCCATTATCGGATGGCGTTGAGGGTATTTTCTCATAACCGGAAGCACATGAAGAAATTTTCTCGGCTTGGCAATGTAATTTGCCTTTCAGCTATTTTATGCTCTTCATGTTTTAATTTGACCTTCATCCTTCGTTCGATGATTCTAACATCCTGAAACCTTTATTATTGATTTTTTTCAACTGCTGGTTGGTACGTTCGTGTTATTTATGCTGAAAAGTCAGTAGAAAGTTTTATTACAAAAACGTTATCAAAAATTTCAAAAACTCACATTTACTGTTGTCAGATCCGGAATGAAACTGTTTAATGCATCGATTTTGTGAAATGCAAATGTTGACATTTATATTTATGCGGCCTACTATGAAAAGATTAGATCTAATTATAATATAAATGGATGTATTGATAACGAACAAACCAAGCACCGACTACGGCTCAAAGGTAACGATTTTTTTTTCCTTTTTCACGGGATTTTAAAAATCAAAGGTAACGAGTTCAGCTCTCATCTGACGGGTCCGGGTTCGAATATTCCAGCATAAAAATTTTTCAAGTATGGAAGAGTGGGGAATCATGGGCCACTTTTTTTCGTTGTTCCATAACTTCTTTATCAGAGAAGATAAAATGAAAATAAAAAATGGTATGGTTTTCTACATTTTCAAGGTATCACAAGGTATTTTTTTTTATTTTTAATTAGTTATTTTCCCCAAATTCTGACTGTTTAAAAAAAAAAAGCAATATTTTTTGGATTTTTTAAAATGGTGGAGAATTGTGTGCCACTAAATCCAAATTGATCAAATAACATGCAAAGTTTATGAGTTGAGCCAAAACTGTGATTTCATAATTCATTTTGTTATTTTAAAGCAATTTCAGATGATGAAATAAAAAAGAGAGCTGTGTATGATCGAATAGATTTCAAAACCTGGCTCGCGAACGTTTTGGCAAAATTCCTTATATAGATGGACAAAATATTTTTCATAACTCTTCATTTGGCATAAGATAACTTTACAGATAGGGAAAACTTATTTTAAGTTCAAAATGTGTATAAAAACATAAAAATAAAGGTGGTTAAAGATGTTTGGCCCACGATTCCCCACTAGCTATGATTTGCAAATTGGTTGCGTTTGTGTGACTTATTGATGTTTCATCAAAAATTCCTTTTCCACGTGAAAGATCAAGACAAAACTAAGATCATAAGCGTATGAGCTTATTTTTGTTATGAACTTTAGGTTCCCCGTCGATGCAATTAGCGGGTGTATTTTTAACTATGAAAGTAAATTATTCTTACTTTCTTTAGCTTGGTAAATAAAAGAAGCATATGATGCGTGTTTAAGTAAACAACATATAGAAATATATGCTCACGCAAAGCGACGACGATGACAGTTGGTTCGAGATTTTTATCTCAACACACATCTGAGATATTAAAAGTGGCCCACGTTTCCCCATGGCCCACGTTTCCCCATGGCCCACGTTTCCCCATGGCCCACGATACCCCACTCTCCCCTAAGTGTTAAATTGATTAAAAGTAGAAAAGATTCATCAAAATACAAGAATAAAGGGATAAACTAAAAATTTTTTACTACAAGTCTCATGCATAAGCTGAATAGCCTTCTTCTCAGCTTTGACTTTGGTACTTGAAAGTATCGATAAGAACATAAATTTTAAGCTTAGTAGAATGCTAAACAGCCTTAAAACGAGACTGAATAAGCTTTTTAGAGACCGTTTTATGGAATTTTCAATTAGACGATTTCAGAAACCGGACGGGTTAAATGCGCATATTTATGTTTTAAGATGTATTTCAGTTTCACTTGAAATATTATCAAATTATTTAATTGAAAATGGTAGAAACTGATGCTAAACATACGTCAAAACTAAAATTTGGGTGAATTTTAAGATTTCACATGAAACTGTTATGGTCATATTTTATGGTAATATTTTGTTCACATCATATTGTTATCAGATCAGTCTTCAGTTCTTCTAGTTTCACTGTAAGATTGTTATTGGAGCGCATATTTAATGTTTAAACGAATAAAAAAAGATAAGCTTTATAAATTTTTAAATTTTATATTAGTATGGCTTATTTATTTTTTCTTGATAGAGGCACTGAACCTGTTTGTTATGGGCATTAAAAACCTGTCTCTTATTCCAATATCTTATCATTTATATCGTTGCTAAAAGGTTGAAATCGTTGAATTTCTAATTTCCATATGAATTAGAAAGAAAAACTATTAACATTTTTGTAAACAGAATCTGTACGCACGATTTTTAAAGTCCAATATATTTAACAAAACTGTTAACATCTTATTTTAATTTTTGATTTTTCTGTATAATAAAATTTTTTCCTCATGCCATGTGTTAAAAGCGGATTACCCTCAAACTTCACTGATTAGATATGTTCATCTGTCAGACATTTCGTCTATCGGCCGTATGCATGTATTACTAAATATGCGCATTTTAGAACACTTCTCCCTAACACACTTTACAAGTGTTCTCAAACTTAGCTCAGCTGAATAGCCTTATGGATCTGCTACTGTGCAAGAAGTTTTTTTTTAACTCAGGAGGTAAAGTGCTAATTGTTTTGCGTCCAATGGCAATCTGACAAGTTTACGTTAGAGTCATTCCTTCTAGATTTGAGTGGTTGATTAATTCTTTGGGTGGTGCTTAGTGGTAGAATTTTAAATTTTGTTTCGTCTTGAAGGCAGTTGCTGCGATTCTATCGCCTACCTCTGGATTAAATGACAAAGTTCTATACGCTAGTTAAGCAAGTTGAAGTTAAAACAAATTAAACCACTGAGGGACTGAAAAAAAATATAATAAGATTCGAAATGGTAATGGGGTTTTCTGAAGTAAAATGTAAAGAAGATTCAATTTGGATTAATGGAAATAGCATCTTAGACAACAATCAGAGAATATTTGGGTTAAATATTTTATTGCAAAAATACAGAATTTTATCGACATTGCAGGCCATCATAATTATGATAACAATGATAAGAATAATTTTTGAACGACTGTACTGCCGTTCTACGCAAGAGTGCCTCTTTAAGTGTAATATTTCGAATAAAAACGCAAACAAGTACACTTTGTTCTGAACGTGAACGTGATAGATGTTTCTACGCAAGAATGTCACATTACATGAAAAATGGCATTTTGAAAAAACGGCATCTGATATAAATTGAGTTTAATGGAACTGCCAAATAAAATGTTGTCCAATGTTGATGGCGCGGGAAAAATGGTTAGAATAGAAGGCAGGAACCTTTAATGCGTTTTGTTTTTAATTGAATTGTATGTCCTTATAATGAACAAAATATGCTTTATAATAAACGATGTTGCTCTGATTTGGTTGGATAACTCATAAAAATAGTTAGATAACTTCACTTCATTAGCAAAACAGACATAATACGAGCTTTTAAAGGAAAAAAGGTATAGTTTTGCGTTAAACTCATATCTGTATGCGTCTACGTTCTATGCAAAAATGTCACACTAAGCTTTTTTGGCTATAACTTCCAGGTTGTCGTAGGAAATGTAACTTTTTTGACAGATTGCATTGTAAATTTATCAACTTGCACTATTTAGATTGAAGCGGAAAACTGAAAATATTGTTCAAAATTTAATCGAATTTTGTCGACTGCATGTTTTTGCACATGGGACAATCTTGCTTGGAACGTATAATGGTATAATTAATCGAACAAAACAACTGATTCGAAACAACTCCATGAAGAGTCAAAATTATAATAAATTAATAATGAATATTTTTGCTCAGAACAGTGCTGTCGTGGTATGCCATAGAGCAATCTTATTGGCGAAACTAAAAATGGCCTGTATGTCAATTCGACATATCACGGCAGAGTGGTGTCAACATCCAAACGAATAATTTTCGTATTTATCTTTGAAAGATAATCCCACCCATTTTCTCAGCTTAGCAGAACAACAAACCATTCTAGTGTTATCAGTAAAGCGCTTTAAAATATACAAATGCTACCCATTACTGCATTCAGGCGGCTTCATAAATCAACCGATTCATGCCAATTGACGTAACTTTGATCAAACAAATCCAGACAGAGCTTGCGGCTGCTGTAATAACTGCTGCAATTGGGACTGGTGATGATGATGCTGCACGTCTTTAGTCAGCTCTCCATGGTGAGAACAATTCAGCAATTATGCTGTAATGGAGCCACATCATCGGAGCATTTGTCGAGCAGACACAATCAATACCACACCATCTCGGACGCATTTTTCCCATCACCATTCATTGGGGGAAAGAGAAGCCAAGAAGTTGGTCTGTCTGCCTAACCGCCATTCAACCCGATCCAATCCAATCCAGACGCCTTATGCCTAGCGCCTAGCTCACGCAAGATTAGAAATCTGATCCACCCATCACGCCAGCCAGCTAACCAACTTCATCGCGTCACTTTAAGCGCAACCAGTAACAAAAGTAATAGTAATGATGCTGCTGATGATGATTATAGGTGCCGTCATAACTGGAGGGGAGCTCAGAAAAAATAAAAAATCACAGAGAGGTGTTGAGGAAAGAGACGAGCCGCGGTTTTGAGATGATGGCTGACTGAGGAGGTGAGGATAGCTTGCCAATTACCACCAGTGACAGCATTTTTTCAAAGTCAGATTACCTCAGGTTTTGGCACGCAAGGCCCGATAACTTCCGGAATATTATTAAACTGGATTTTTTGGATTTGTAGCGTGTCAAACTTGATAAAAAATCATTCACCAATTTTATTATCACGGTCTAATTTCAATGTTAGGTAAAAAAAGATTTAGTCAAATAATTTGACATGCAAGTCAAAACACACGAAAATAAAATTGATATTTAATCTCTCAATTGCAGTGATAAAAAGTCCTTATGTTGAATATTGAAGAATATTTTGTATTATTTTCATCTTTTGTGGTTGACAAGTCTATGATACAGATATATGTATCTAGTAAAATCAGGTTCGATATTTGAGTTGGAAGCCTTCTCAGAGAATACGGAATTTCGTTGACTCTTAAATCTGCTACTTTTATGCATCCCTAGAACATTGACATTGAAATAAACTTAATCGAGATGAATTCAAATAACCTAACCTATGTAACAATGAATTTCTGTCTGTCTGTCTGTCTGTCTGTTCCTTATAGACTCGGAAACTACTGAACCGATTTTCTTGAAACTTGGCAGGTGGATGCTTTTGAGGCCGGGGAAGGTTCCTATTATAGTTTGAGACCCCTCCCTCTTACTGAAAGGAGGAAGGGGTCTCCAAAGCAAAAACGAATTGTTTTCATAACTTGAAAACCATTTAAGCAAATGGTACCAAATTCGGCTAGGGAGGGGATTTGGTTACGAGAAATATTTCTATGTATGTTTGGATCCCCTTCATTTTTTCCAGAGGAGCAATAGAAAGGGCTGAGGGAGGCTCTCTTACAATTTTTAACATAATTCGAGTATTAGTCAAGCAAATGGAACTAGATTTGACATGTGAGGGTATCTGGATGCGAAAAATGTTTATATGATTATTTGAGACCCCTTATTTCTTCCAGTGGAGAGATTAAAAGGGCGAGGTGGGCTTCCATACAATTCGAGCAAATGGAACCAAATTGGCTTGGTAGAATATTCGAATATGGGAATTGTTTGATTGTTTGAAACTCCTCCAGATTGCACTGAGAGGATTGAAAAAGGGGAGAGTCCCATACAAATTTCTGCAATACTCGATTACTGAACAAGGGAAATAAAATTTGAAATGCGAGGGTATTTGGGTGAACGAAATGTTCCCAAGATGGTTTGAAGCTCTTCCCACCTTTTATCAGAGAGACATCCAAGAGGAGGGGGCTCCCATACAATTTTGCTTGACTGGTGAAATAATCAAGCAAATGAAACTGAATTTGACATGAGAAGATACATATTTGAATACGGAAAAACCCCTATGGTTGTTTGAGACCTCTTTCTGGTCCTAGTAAACAAATAGGAAGAAAAGTTTTTTGTTTTAAAAATGTCAAGATTTATTCAGTCGGATGGTACCTAATTTGGTATGGAAATGTATTTTGCTACGAGTAATGGGGGACTCTCACAATTTTTTTAATGACTTGAAAATTGAGCAACAAATGGTTTGAAATTTGGCTTGGGAAGCGAATTTTATACAAGTAAAACAATTATTGTGGCAGAATTTAGGAACTTATGAATAAACAAATATGTACAGAGTAAAAACTTTAGATACAAAAAAATAAAAAATAAAACAGGAACTAATCTCTTTTGTTAAATTTCCATCAATTTAAGAAGGTGTTGCAAAGCACACCGGTTCAGCTAGTCTATAAATATAAATAGAAAATAGAATTAGAGCCACAAAAAAAGGGTTTTGCGGGAAGAATTGGAAAGGTTTTTTTTTACAGATAACAACTATAATTTTTTGATGATGGCCAAGACAAATGCCGAAACGTAAGACAGTTAGTCAATGTACTGTTTTTGAACAATATTTTGACTGAGGTAAAACGTCCACAATCAAACTACATTCACTAGTCACAAAAATCAGCCGTAAGAAATGCAATAGACACTATCAGTACACACTTTGAAAGTCGAACACATTTAAAATGTAAAGCAGAAAATAATTTTTGAATAAAACTTTCTTTATTATTAGAATTTCACTGATCATGGCCGGAGGTTTTGACTGAGAAGCCGGAACGTCCACAAAAAGACTACCTTCACCATTCTCAAAACAACCATCCAAGTTACGAAAAAGTCCTAGAAAATTGAAGAACTCAACCAATAATTTTCCATATTGCAGACTGATTGAGAGCTTGAATTGCATTTATTTATAAGATTTGGATTATTTAAGTTGTAAGTAAATTTTAATATTGAATTTTGAATACATCCTAAAGGGAAATTTGAGCTCTTTATCATTAATTGAAAGGAGAAATGTATCGAAGTATGCAACCTGAGTTTGAGTTTAAAATTCAGAATCCGGTTTGAAACTGTATCCTTGTTTTGATTTTTAATTCTAAGATTATTTTATGTATGATTTTTAGCTTCAAAACATTTATCTGAAATTAAAGCTAAAATACACAATCGAAAAAGTTGTTGAAAAAACAACTTTTTTTCTAGCAATTAAAAACTTGAAAGTTTTGAATTTTAAGCGTCTTGAAGTTGTCACATTTAACTCGTTACTACAAATTTAGTCAATTCATCAATACTCTTAATTTCATTTTTTTTCTGAACAATCAAGGACCGCAAAGAAATCTAAGTAGTGGATCATTAAAATTAGGCATTATCAAAATCAGAAACTACTGAACCAAATTCTATAATTTAAGAATCTTTGAGTTGCCAAATGTGTTTTGTTTAATTAGAGGAAAAAAATTAAAATTTAAAATTTATAACAATTGAGTTATGCTCCTAAACTAAGGTTGCCAGATTGCCCTGTTTTATGCGAGTTTGCCCGGATAAACAAAATTTGAAAAAGTCCGGTCCAGCTCGGTTGCCCGGATATCATTAAAAAAGCCTGGATTTTGACCGAATTTATTCCATTTGCCTGGATATTGCACGGATTTTTGGTCAACACTTTTGAAATCAACTGTCCAGCCCGGCTACGTGCTTTAAAAACTCTGGCAAACTTATTCTAAGTGCAGTGCACCTGTGGAAGGCGAAAATACGAGAATTCCCGAAAGTGGTCCACAATGTGTTAATTCAGGCTCGAGGACTTCTCTCTAAAAAGTTATGAAATCTGACATCAATTTATAGACAGATTCTTTCGTTCTTCGTTTAAAAAATTCACAACTATTTGCCAACTTTTCAGATCCGAGTTTTAAAGTATGGCTGTGTTCGTTTTTCAAGAGATCGATGAATGCAGAAATTTGACTTAAATTAGTGATGTTGCATTCCACTTCTCAATTTTGTTAGAGAAACTGGTATTAATCTATGATTTTAGTTAAAAAAAAATTTTACCCAAACTTATTCTCAATTCATGTTTTGTAATCTAACAAATATTTTCGAATCCACTCGCTTTTCATTTTCAAATTTTAATTTTGAATTGATCTTCAAATTTAAATAAGCTCTGGAACATCAGGATTTTGTCACTCAAATTTGAAAGAGCGATCAGCTGTTTTATTCTGAATTTCAATTTGTAAAGCTGATTTTCCATTTTGGGTACGATTCTAAATTTTTATCCTGATTTTAATTTGAAAATAAAAAATTAATGCTAATGTTTGTATTCCGCAGATGAAGTTTTAATGTACATCTTCAATAGGTTATTTTAATTTGTCCATGAATAATCATAATATTTTATATATTCCATGGTTGACCTCCCGAGTTCAGTCAACTAATTTTTTTTAATGCTGTAAATGTTAGTCAACTAAATTTTTTAATGCTGTAAATGTTATCGGCGTTTTCAGTCTTCATAACGTTACTAGTCGATAGGAAAATGTAATATTTTAAATTAATGTGGATATTCTATAAGAAAACCATTTTATGCATAGTGCACCTTGTTACAAAATTGATTCTGTCCTAAATGTATAAGAAAAAAATAGAGACCCCCAACAACAATTTTCCCGGTCCACTCGAAGGCTGAATCCGGTCCTGATCAATGTCTATAGAGTAAGTTTGGGTAAAAACCCCGGTATGAGTAAAAGTTCGTTTTAAGACTATCATAAACTGAGAATAGTTAAATTCAAAACTCTGGCATGGATCGATAATAATTAAGACTGTTGGTACCCAGACATTTGTTTTTTTTTTTGAAAGTACTCGGAAAAATGAGCTTAAATTGATTGTTTTCGCAAATGATGTAGTATTTAAAATAACTCCGTGTAATATTTATTAATTTGGAATTCCGAATTTTTAAAAAATCTTTATTTTTATCCATTTTTTTCTTACAGAATTTGAACCCCGATTCATTCCGCCGTATTTTGAATTGTTTGCCATCCTTAAAAACTCTGAAATGTAAAGCTTCTGGGAAAAAAAAATTATTCATGATGAAATGAATGAGCTTTAGAATTGAATAGATTTATACAAAATTTTCTGGGTTTTGATTCGATTTTCCAGGTTTATTCCCGGTTTCCCCGGTTCACTGGCCATCCTGATATATGTAGTTTCCCGGGGAAAGAACTATGAACACCGTGGTAACATTGATCCACAAGAATTTTTTTTCGTTAAGATTATCAATAATTTTGTCTTAATATATGTATCCCTTAAACTGTAGGTCTATATTTGAAAGCTGAAATTATTTTTCCAATCAACAGTTTTCGAAATTGTTTAATATGGACTTGGATGAACTGGAAGGTAATTTATTTACGTGAAATTTTTGACTTTACTTGAAAGTTTAGCTTTTCAGCTTTGTGTGAGTAAAGTTTTATGTTTATAATATAGCCATTATGTAATATAACTTTATTTTGTGGTTCCCAGTTTAGGTACTTATTATTTATTTCTAGAAAATGGTTTCTGAATCTAAATTTCGCTTGTTTTCAATATTTTTACTTACTCACTCATTCGATATGACGATTAGTAACTTACCTAAAAATAAAAATAAAAATTCATTATTAGTTTATTTGAAAATCAAACTTTGACGGATAAGAGAAATGAAAAATATTTATTGTAACATTTGATTCACGATTTAGTTGTTTAATTTCCATTAACCTGCGTGTCCAGTACTTAGATTGATCTAAAAATTTCTTCTTGCCACTCCATTTGCATTCACCGGTAGGCAGCCTTGGGGCTACAAATGTTTTCTCATCCTACCTTCATATACAGTGGTACAAACCTACCGTCGAATTTCCCACATACATATTTTTTACGATCTTGACCGTCATAAATTTGCGCTTTTTGTGACACGGAAAAAATATCCCCAAAAGAGCCTGCGGCCTTCCTCCATTATTAAACGATGGAAAGCGAGAGTAAAGCCCCCTTTTCGAATGAACCTCCAGCTTCTTTTCTCTGATGTCTCTTTGGCTAATGCTGCCGCTAACATATGCTTGATGCAGCAGGTTTTTTTTTTATTATGATGAAAGATGATCTTAAGCCGGTCGCAGCTCAATCAGAGCCGGTTATGGTGTAGGTCTAACCGGTGACGTGATCTTGGCCTAGGATGAGCAAAAAACCACTTTACTCAGGGACCCTTGAGATGACCCAGCCGCTGGGAGTTTTTTTTTTTTTTTTTTTTTGAGGGGAAAGATTATTCCGGGGACCACCACCAAAACTTGTTTGGTGACAAGCCTCCAAACGTGCAGTTCATGCAGATCGATATGGAACCTTTCATTGATTGTTTTGAGACTTCATACTGAAAGATGGTATAGAAAATGAAGTTTGAAATTGACAAACAAGATTACGCATCAAAGATTAATTGCTGTTAAAAACATTCTTCTTTTGTCTAAAGTCAGTTCTAACTTTTGATATTATAAACATGGTTTTAAACAGATTTTATTATTGATATCAAGAAAATTGACGAACTGATTTACATTTTCAAGAAAAAAAAATACAAATAACCCTTTCTCCAGGATGAGAAAGCTAAAACAAGCCAATTTGGTAATCGTGATGTTTACCTGAAACAATCTGGACGAAGTTCAACCTACGCCAGCTAAAAGGCTAACAGACTTTAAACGATAGTAGAGACCTATCTCAACATTCCAGCCTCTGCTTTGACTGCTTCCTGCTTTTTCATCATCGGGCTGGCAAATCTTCGGCATCATCAAAAACAGTTCAATCAAACGAGGCAGATAGACAGGCCACAACAGAGCACTCCCTTTGAATAAATTTCAAAACAAAAAAGAGCCCACAAAAGTTCGTCGAACGTGGTTTTTAGACCCTTGTGCGCATCAACGGAATCAAATGGGAGTTCTCATCACTCGGAAGCACGCGCACTGCAAGGTCTTCGACAAAGAGAAGACAAAAAAAATAACAAAACGCCATCGAGCTCAAGTTGAAGTTTGGAGTCCCAAGATCGAGACACGCAACCGAACCGAACTTCAACTCACGCTCGCTTAGCCCCCCCGTGCGCTCATTTCAGCTTATCTCATCTTGTCTTCTTTCCTTGAGACCCCCTCGGGTTGGGTCAATTGGCATGATCTTTTGGCGGCGTTTGTTTTGGCGCAATCTTTCGTCTCCCGAACCTGGTAGGCAGCCTCCGACCGATCCGAAGTCAGCCTAACGAGAGTGAGAATGAAATTATGCTCAGCTGCCAGCCTGCTAGTCAGTCGGTGGGGTCTTCTTGAAACTGGTGGAGCGCTTGGAGCAGCCTCCAGGCGCTCGATTGGCGGTATGTTTTGTGCTAGGAAGGGTGGCCAGATGAATTATCGGTAAATCTTTTTGACAAAATATTATAAAATTTAAATTGAATATAAATAACTAAAAAAATCTTAGGCCGACAGTTTGAGATTCTTCCCTGCAACTGGAAAGAAGGAGGGGGCTTCCCAAATAAAAGAAACGTGTTTGGAAAACTCGAAAACTACTAATGCAAACGGAATCAAATTTGACATGCAAGGGTATTTGAGTAAATTAAACCCTTCTAAAGCTTAGTTCTTTTAGAAATGGGACAGTTACGAATGCGTGTATCTCAAAAACCTTTCGTTTGATCTTAATACTTTCTATGAAGGAAATGAAGGTAATCTTATGATAATTCATGAAAAAATTTGAAAAAAAATATTTATCGTTTTTTTGTAAGAAAAAAATCTAGTTCATTCTTGGCACCTCCCTTCGGCCAGCGCACACTTTTTTCAGTCATGATAATGATCAGTTTTTCAAACTAATACTTCGTCTTATCTGTATTTTAGGTGGCTACATCCCCCTCCTTCAATTTCTGATACTTTTCGGACCAATACTTCTCTTTAAAAAGGAACTGAGGCCACTTTAGTGGATACAGCTGTTTCGAAATTAACAGATTTGATTATTTTTGAGCCACTCTTTGAGCGTTTTTAATGGAATTTCTGTTGGCAAAATCTGGCAATAACGAAGTAAAACCATGAGGAGATTGAACTTAAAGTATAATCGGTTAGTATAGATTATAGGTTGCGAACGGTGCATACAAGATTACTCTTTTTAGGCTTTTGAAAAGGGTGAAAACCATAGTTTTCGTTTTGAAAATTGTTGTTTTTTTCCACAGGAGCAGAATTTTGGCAAATCATTATATTTTATACAAAATAATAAGCAAATACATACTTTAATATACTCGGGACCTTGCCACGAGCAGACGTGGTATAGGATTCAAACGATAGGGTATTTCATAAGTTTTGACGTTCATCAGAAATTATCTTTCCCATAGCCTCGGAACCAGATATACAGTTTACGAGCTGTGGATCTACCAAAAAAATTTTGTTTGAGGTTAGGTTTGAATGACTCATTAAGAGGCAACACTTTCAGGTTATCGGAGAAATTATTTTTTTGGAAATTTCAGCGATCTACCCTTAGTTTTATGCTTATTGAAAATTAAAAATGCTGATATGAGACTTGACTTCCCTGATGACCCTTAGCCGAAGTTGCCGATCATATGCTTCACTCCAATGGTTGATTTGAACTTTGTGGACATTTTTGACAGTATTTCCATACTTTTACACCACTCACACACAGAAGTTCTTTGAATAATCAACGGTTTTGTCGGCTATCAATTTGATAATGATGGATTTTGAATGAAACTGTGCAAAATTATTTTTTCCTTTTTCTCTTGCATCGTAAATATCTCAAAAACACGTAAATTTAAAATTTTGAAAAAAATAGGACGGATAGTACTTTTTACAGGCAACAAAATGCTGTCAATATTTTGAATGACCGATTACTAGTAAACGAGCAATTAGCAAAAGAAAGTGTCCCATTTCTAAAAGAACTAAGCTTTAAGATGGTTGGAGACCCCTCCCATCTTCCAGTGGGGTGACTAAAAGGGGGAGAGAGGTTTCCATAAGGTTTTATTACATTGGAATAGATTCAAAGACTGATCCCCTTCCCTACTTCCATTGCACAGTGGTGCTGTACGAAATTAATTGCGCCCAGGGATGAAGAGATTGATATTTGATGTCTTCAGCAACATTGTTCAGTTTTACATGAAGCATATTCTAGTATCACAAATTTTTCCGAGGGGTCCACCGATAGCGAGATAAAAATGCATACTTTTTTTAATTTCAAATTAGGGCTTTGGTGTCTTTGACAAAGTTGTTTATCTGATCAAAATACATAAGTTGGCTGAATATGTCAAAGTCCTATCGCATCACTCTCAGGAGTTACAGTCGAAGTAAAAAAAATCATTTTCAAAAACAGTTTTTTGAACCTGACACGTTGTAGATTGGATAAACAAAGTTGTAACAAGCCACGATCTACAATTGACTCATAGCATTTTCATTCATTTAAATCTCTACAAGTTCTACCGATTTGCCGGCTAATTTCAAATGAAAATGGTTCCGCTTATCAGCAAAAATAATCACAAAAAGGGGGTGTTGCGAAAATGTGCACTTTTTGATAGACAAGCCTTTCAAAATTGCCAATAAAATACAATAAATGCTTTCTATAGAGCTTCAGCAACTTCTAAACTCATCATAATGTATGAGACAATTGTAGATCGTGGCTTATTACAACTTTGTTTCAAAGACAGCGAACCATTTTATCCAATCTACATCGTGTTAGGTTCAAAAAACTGTTTTTTAAAATGATTTTTTATACTTTGACTGTAACTCCTGAGAGTGATGTGATAGGAATTTGACATATTCAACAAACTTATATATTTTGACCAGATAACCAACTTTGTCAAAGACACCAAAGCCCTAATTTGAAGAAGAATTGTGATAGGGTGATTTGCCAATCGTTGTCCCCTAACCCATTGTTGCACAGCATGACTTAAATTGTCAATATTTCAGCTGTTTTTCAACTTTTCCTCAAAAATAATACTGAATCATGTAATTCGGAATGTTTTCTGATGATATGAGGCTTTTGTGATATTTTCTGCTGGTAAGTGTGTATTTTACGACAGTTTTAATTTTTATTGTTTTTTTCGCGCGGCTTTTGTGCTAATTGTTAACAAAAACCTTAACATTCCTTCTACGGCAAATAAGGTTTTACGCCAGAACAAAACATTTTTCGTATCAGTTTTCTATACGAAACGTTTGTTAGACAATTTTAACACATTATTTTGTAAAAAAAAATGGTCCATACTTAATCAGAAAATATGTTGAATCGTGCAACAATTGGTCCGCTCAATCTCCTCCTGCCCCATTGTTGTACATAATTCTGCTGCAAAATTTTTTTGGAAATTTCAAATTTATAAATTCGTATACCTCCAATAACTTTGTTTGGTTATTTTTACAGCTAAAAATAGCAATAAAAATTTTGGAAGCGATTGATTAAGTCTTGAATGATAACAACGTGTTTTGAATTAGTACGGAGGCTTGTACGAAAAAATTAAAATTTTCATTCAAAAACCATCAGAGATGTACTGAAAGTTCAAAAAACATAATTTTGTATTTTTTTTAATATTTCTTGGTTCTTGCAAAACATTGCATGTGAACAAAAACTAAACCTAACTTTTACCCCAGAGATGATATTTGTTGGCATACAAAAAATTCAAAATAGGTAAATATTTTTTAATTTCAGTGTTCTGACAGCTAACTTGAAAGCTGGTTAACCGGATGAAAATAAGAATCGCATTATACTGCTTTGCATAGCCAATAAGGCTGGAACAAATATCAATTTCTTCTTTTGTCACCCCCCCTTCGAAATTTCCAAAATACCGAAGGGGGGAATAAATAAAGTTTGAAATATTTTAGGTAAATTTCAAATAAAAATTCAAATATCCGAAAAATTACAAGACTAAGAACCAAATTTTGGAAGATGGAAGTTAATTCACATTTTGTTTTCATGATTTTATTGAATTTTTCGATAAAAAAATACATGATTTATAAGTTTTATGCAATAGAAGAGCATGCAATTTGGTTGCATACAAGCTTTCGTGCAATTTATTCCAATTTATTTGTTTTTCGCATTATTTTTTATTGTCCCCCCCCCTCGGGATGTACCAACTCCGAGTGACAAAAGAAGGATTGGAAATTTGTTCCGGCCTAAGTATGATGATTTAAAACTTTCGCAAAAACATGTCATGAAATTGAAAGCAAATCCTGCAATTTTACAATATTTTTCAATGGATTACGATTTTTTATTTCGAAATGGTTATAACTTTTTCCATGAAATACTTTGCTTCTTCTCATGCTGGCAAACAATTAATCTTAAGATTGGGCAATATCAACTCTAATTGTCTATTGATATGACATGTTTTTTTTCTGAATAAGTGGATATTTATGTTTAACTAGTAATTTTAGTAAATTCTGTGCTTTAATTAATTATTTTCCACTCAGAATTTTCACATTTTTTGCACCCAATGTTTATTTTTAATAATTAATTCAATTATTGTGTCATATATCCATAAGTTTATTTTTTCTACCGTTAAATCTTAAAAATGAAGTTTTGAAATTATTAAACTCGTTGAAAAAACTAATGTATGTATTAAAGTCGTGCAATTTTCATTGTCTGGAAAGTGTCAAAGTCAACTCAAGTGCATTGGCTTTGAGAGACTACTTTTTTATCAAATTTATTTTGAAATCCTTTATCCCGACCATTTACTCAACATTTTATGCAAAGAATCTAAAAGCTGTTCTGAAAAAATCTGTTTCTCTTATTTCGTGACGACAGATCTAAAAGAATTTTTTTCCATGTCAACAACGATCTCCTTGATATTGTTATAAATATTGTCAGAATATTATACAGGAGGAAAACTACGACCCTTAATCCCAAAAAACTAGAAGTCGAAGGTTGGAAGACCCGAAATATTACTTATCTGACGTGCTATTTTGACAGGAATTCGAATCTGCCGTCGAGTTGCCGTCACTGAAGACATCTATGTGAAGCTTTATTTGGCCCTTATCATCCAGAAAGTTAAACAGTCTTAGCTTTGTGAAACTTAATTTGATCCAAAACAGTTTTTCAGCCGGAAAACTCTTGGGAAGCATTTCAATGTGATGTGATTGTTTCCTGAAAATTGATGAAATGCTACAGAGGTTGCATTAATTACAAATAAACCCACTTATATGAAAAAGATATTTAAATCAATTAACTTTTCGAAAAAAAAATCTTATACAAAATTGTATATCATGAGCATAAATCAGTCAAACGATCTGAAACTTTGGGCATGGTTGTGTCCATTTTCAAGTTTTAAATTGAGATTCATTATGTAAAAATCGATCGACTTTCAAGTGAGTTCTAAAACATTTGTTTTTTAAAATCGCATCTTCTTCATAGGGGTAAAAGGGGGCAAAACAGATCACGTTCTCTAATCTTTTCACCTGTTAATAGCCACTTAAAATTAAGCATTAAATATCTTTCAGTTCATTCTATGGGATTTGAAAGACATAAAATTTTATGTTGGCAGGACATATAAAGAAAAAAGCTCAACACAGGGTAAATTAAGTTAAATAACACTCCACTCAAATGGCTTTTGGTAAATTAAGAGGTGGATTTGAGTTTCTGAGAAAACTTCACGTGTGATAAATGCTATTCCAGACACTCAAACCGGCGGCTTTGTGTTTTTTTTTGCCGAATCGGAATTGGACAGTGCATTGGACGGTTTATATGGAAGACCCCTCTCCCCCTCCCCCCCCTTAGAAGGGGCCGTCTAAAAATTAGATTGCATTTGAACTAGAAGTTCTCAAAATAAGCTTTCGTAACTAATATCAGCCTATTCGACCTCATGGTGACTGATTTTTCAAATGTGCAACCATTGGAAAAAATCGGACAACATTATGCACGACACAAAATTTGCCTGTGCAACTATTGGGCACAGACAAGCTGTTTTAAATGATTTTTTAAATTTTTATGTCACTTTTTTCAAACACTTGAACTTTTGGATCTTATTGACCAATCCAGTATGAGTGCATCGACAAAAAAAATCGAGTGAATTTGGTGGAAATGACTAAAATACAGCATAAACACCAAAATCATGTGCTTAGCTGTGCAACGATTGGCAAATCACCCTACTAGAATCCCGAGCAGACTTTGATGCCTAAATCGATAGCAAACAGTAACCAAAATGAGCTATCAATGCCAAAATGATAGCATAATTAAGTATCCTGTTTTTCCATATGCCAAAATTAGGTTTCATTGAAGCATCAACATGTCGAAATTTGATGCCAAACCTATACCTAAATAAGGCATTGAGACCCAAATGAAAGCACTTTTTGGTTTTGTTTTTTCCAAGATAACAAAAAATGGCATCATTAAGGTTTCGTTTATTACGATAGAACAGAAAAGTTAGATCAAAATGATAGCATGATTCGATACTAAATTTTGTGTGATGAAAAATCATATTTACTTTGATATTCAAAATTAAATCGAACCTAAAGCAAACATAAAATTAGGCGTATTGTGAGCACATTTGATTGCTGATTTTTGTGTCATTCCAAAATTAGGCATCATTAAGGTATCATTTTTTTGAAATAGGAAATTGCACCCACATTTAGAAACCTCCTCTCTTCGCTGTGACTGTTTTGGCCCTCTCCCCTACTAACCTAGGAAAACGATAAAAATCCCAAACTTGGCGCTCATCACATGTATTCGGGAAAGCACGTACATTGAAATGAATAATAAAATATACATTCCTAATAAACACATCTAGGACCACGAACAATTAAAACTGTAAATACCGAAATTGGAAATTCAACAAATTTATTATATTTCTGTTTGATAACGTGTCGTGTTACGTTTTGTGCAATATCTACAATTTAATTGTTAAATTTATAGTTTTGTGTTATCTTCCTGTGTAAATACTTGATTTGTATTGATGCTTGATGATCCTTTTTATTCATTGAATTAGAAAGTCGTATTTCACTTATTGTATAACGTAATTTATTTGGAAATATCACGTAAAAAGATAAAAATCAAAGATATTTAGTATTTTTACAAACCAGCGAACGCTTAAACTTTGTTTTTTTTGGTGTTGAATTCATTCAACAGAAATATCAAACTTCCATGAAAATAATAAAATAAAAATATTAGCAACCCAAACGTCAATTAAAAATTAAAAAAAAAAATTAGTTAAATTGAGGATTAATTTCAACTTCAATTATTGAAGATGACCATAAAAAACTCCGCAATGGACCGAGCTCGATAGAACCATATTCAACTGTTAATCATTTTAAGCCCTATCCAACAAGACCGATGCAAATCATTGAAAATCGTACATTGCAGTTGTAAGCACTAGCACATGAACTATAAAAAAACAGCTTCAAAGACATCATCAGTTTTCATTAATCTTCTTCCCACAGCTGCCAATTCCCCTGGATTGAAGATTTGTTCACGATAAAGAAGGATTCCAGTTTTCACAAGTTTCGCAAAAACTGCAATTGCAACGACCAAAGATCACGAAATCGATGTTTTGTCTGTTTTGTTTTTAGTTGAATTCTGATGTCCAACGAACAGTGGTGCCAAATGATTTAAATATACAGTATTTGTTTTATGTTTAGGAACCCAACCTGATTTATATAGAAACCAACAGTAATATCAAAAAAATACCATATTTTAAAAATGTTGCTTAAGAATAAAGTTTGTTAGGAATTCAAGATAAAGTAAAATTTGTTAGAGTGTCAGTCATGTAACCAAAATGAGTGAACTGCTTAAAATTAAAGTGAATCGATTTATTCTATATGTGATTTAAATTTAACTAACTTCTGCATATGAACTTAATAATTAGTTTTCACAAATAAACATCAGTTAAAACTCTTATCGAAGCGGTACTATTTTTTTTAAACAAGAAAAATATTGGCACCACTGAGCGTAGTAGAGAAACAGCAGAAATAGAGAAACGACAAAAAACTCGGATAACGCATCAAAACAAAACCAGTAAAAACTACACACGGTTCAGGCAGTTTTCGTTTGGGATTGGCCACAAATGTTCTGGTAGTTTTAGCCAGTCATCAGTTTTTTCCCGTAATATACCATCCGCGGTTTTTAAAACTCCTGATTTCGTTAGTTAGTTGTATATGTGCCTTTTTCTCATTGTTTTCGCGAATATTTAACGGCTGGATGGAATAGATCCCCGCATGTCCATCGGATGCGGGTGGCCCATACCCGGAGATTCCTGTTTCCTATTTCTTGTCGATGGCTGCTCATAAAAAGGTCCTGCTGGAGATTGTTGGAGAATGCTCTGCTGAGGATGGCGTGGCACATTTTGAGGTAATGCGGGCTCCCGTAGTTGATTGGGAATTTGCGGACCTTGTGGAAATGGCGGACTTTTACCGGACCGAGTACTAGAATTTAGCGTGGAGCCAGCGTAGAGCCCAAAGCCCTCGGTTTGGTAATTCTTTAGCACCCGCATTAGACAATCAAGTTGGCCCATCAGCTGCCGCCGAGAGTCCTGCAGAGCTCCTACATTACCTTCCAGTTGGCCCTTCCGTCGCCTTAGGGCTTGCAGCTCATTCATGAAGGGCGGACATTTTGAGGCAACCTGTTACGACTCCTGCTACTGGTGGAGGTTTTGGATTTCACGCATGATTTCTTTGTTTTCATTGGATTCATGTTGGATTTGAGCTGCATTTCCTCGTTTATTCAACCTGTTTTGAAGAAGGAGAAGAAGAATTGTGTGCAAAATTGCAGTTTTGGCTGCATTAACTCCAACCACATTTGTGTGACTGGTTCATAATATGCGAGAAGCACGGAGTTCTCCTGTCAGTGTGTTCGGGCCGGCAAGTCACGGCGGTCAGCGAATGTTAAGGTGAAGTGCGCTGATCTCCTTTCTCCAAGGGCATTGGACAGACCTGCACAATATCCAACTACCACTTATTGGTCTACTGATTTTTCATTCAGGTATGTCCTCAATTCTTTACAAATGTAAATCATCAATTGCTGTCAGACTGTTCTTTTTTTCTAAATAATCTTTTGTCAATTATTTTTACACAAGCGATGTAACTCGAACTTACCGTAGTTGATGCTGATATTTTTCATGAAACCAGTTTCTGTATAAATTGCATTTCATAAATAAATTGCATTCCATAAATTGCATTCCATAAATTGCATTCCATAATCTTACTTTAAAAACACGTAAAGTATTCTATTCATGCCAATGCTATAAAAAGAGATAAAATAGATATCTATTTAAGGCAAAACGGAATCATTAAAACACTTACCCTGCTGAAGCAAGATCTTCATTTCCGGGCACTATTCTAGTTCCAAAACTGCTTCTTTTGCATATTTTGAGCTTGCGCAAGAATTCTTATTATGATACATTTCTGAGAATTTGAATTTAGTGCTCGATTGGGAGAAATACAGCTCTGCAAATGATCGTTAAATTTTCACCTTTGATTCACTGAATGAAGATTTCATCAGAAGATATTAACGTCCGTTTGAATTTTGGTGATTTCTAAAAAGTCCATCTCGGAATTTCGACATTTTGGTTGTTCTTATGATGTTGCTTTCAATTTGAGCTTAGAACCGTAAAATCAGAATAAACATTCGAAGGTTTTTTTTTTAAATTTGGGCAAGCTCAGGTTACATCGCCACGATGTGAATTTTTTGTATCTGACTAATAATTTTACATCGCGAGTCATGAAACTCAGTTCTACAACACTAAAATATAAATCCATGGCAATGTCTATGAATTGGTATGTTTTAACATATGAATTTAGATTGATTTCAACTTCTGTTTCAGAATTTTACATCGTATTGGGAACTAGATTCCATGTTCCCTGTAAATTTAATATTTTTTTGCTGTGTACATTTATGTTGCAAAAGAAAAGGCGGTTTCGTCTATGCGTTCACATTTTTTTTCATAGTTTGTATGAATTGAATAAAATATGTAAAATGAGTTGTATAATTAAAGGCGATTTTTAAACTACGTTTTTCATATTTTTATAAGGGATTTTCAACCTCTGGGATGATTCATCCCTATGCAATACGTTAATATTGCACATTGTCTAAATAACATCTCAAATACTTATCAAGAAGTCTTTAATAACTTATTGGCAAAATATGAACAATTCAAAAATATAAACCTCTGTCAAAACTATTATCAAAATTCCAAAAAAATAACTTCATAAAAGCCAATTTATGATTGTACGATGCGAAATATATACAAAAGATTGTCAAATTTCTTATTTAGCTAGCTTTAATTTTACATAATTTATACATTTGGATTTGATTAAAATTTTAAGGTCAATTTGTGAAATGTAAGAAAAATACCAAAATATTTTTGTATTGTTATGCGTTTCCATTTGAAACATATGCATAGCAAGTTTTCAAAGCCGTTTTTACGGATTCATAGGTTTTTGCAATATTATTAATCAGCATAAATGCCCAAACAGACTGAATAATATGATAGCTCAAAGAAAAAAATATTTAAATATTATATTTTATTATATTTTCAAGAACGATTTTTAACATATTATTTGCAATCTAAAATACATAGATACTCTTTAAAATTAAATATCATTTTTGGTATTCATCAAACATGAACTACTCGATTTCGATTGGATCCGTTACGCTGAACAAAAATTGGAAGTATTTTAACAGGAAAACAATTCACAAAGTTTTACAAGAGAAAAAATATTTCAATGGAAGGAATATTATGAAAGTATGTTTGTAAATTAGTTATTCATTATTTAAAATGTCAATACAAAAGCTTAAGTGAGTTAGAAAACTAAAAAAATAGAAATTCCGTAACTTATAACAGACTGCCAAAAAATAAATTTAAATTTGATAATAATGTTATACTAATGTTGAAAACAAATTATACTGAACTTTAGATTTTATGATTTGGTCGAACTGTTATACTCTTTGATCAATTCGATGCCTACCCAAAGGCGTTAACGCTATGAGATTCTTATTAGATTTTTTTTGTATCAGTTGTCATACCTGAGCAGAATTTAAGGATAAAATTATTGGAAATTTTGCTATCATGCCTTGTTAGCAAAATTTGAAATCATTTTGACTGAATAAAAGGGGTTTAATACCAAAAATTTATCTCTCATTTTCTATACATGGATAGCACAGTTCTGCCAAATTTTGGTTTCACTGAACGTTTTTTGATACCTCGTTTAGCCATCCTTTTCAATAGAATTTTGAGGGCACAACGATGCCAAATTATGGTTCTAGATAAAAGCAAAAATTGGCATCATTATGCCCTCAAAATTCGTTTTAAAACGTTGGCCAAACGAGGCATCATTAAGGTTTCAGTGAAACCTACACTTGGGATAATCGGGGTATCCATATATGAAAAGTGAGACCCAAATTTTGGCATTGTACCACCTTTATTCGGGCATAATGATACCTCATTTTACTTTCATGGCATGATAGCAAAATTAGGTATAATTTTGCCATAAAAGTCTGCTCGGGATATGCTCCATGTGAAACTGAACAATGTTGCTGAAGACATCAAATGTTTATCTCTTGATCCCTGGGCGCTATAAATTTCGTACAGCTAGATTGATGTTCTGCACCTTTGTGCATTGGGAGGATAGGAAGACGGGAAGAGGTTTTGCATAGCTATAACTAATCATTAAAAAGGAATAAAATTCTACATGCAAGGGTATTTGGGTGAAGAAATTCTTCCAACGGTAGTTGTTGTCTCTTTCCATTGAGGAAACAGTAAGGGGGGATGAGCCTCCAAAACAATTTTTTCATAACTGGAGAAAAAATTAGCAATCGGAACCATATTTGGCGTGGATATTTGGATACGGGGAAAAGACTCTATGGTGGTTGGAAATCCCTCTTTGATCCCAGTGAAGAGATAGGAAGAATGAGCTGCCATACACTTTTTTGAAGATCTCGAGAATTAGTCAGTCAAAAGCGAATCATTGAGCACTGTTATAGGCTGAAAAAGGGTCAAATAACAGCACTTCAGTGCCAATTAGCCACATAGAGTATTAAGAAATGTCAATAAGCATCGTGAAATAGAAGCCGAGTGTAGGCCCTATATAGATTTTAAATGCATTCTTTAGGGCTTTAAAGAATCAACAATGTAAATGTCAAATATTTATTGTCAACAATATGAAGTTTTGCTGTGGTACTGGATTGAACTGCATCAACTCCCCCAGCCGGTGAAAAATTTGAAAGGATTCATATTTTTATTGATTGATGTCAATTTTAACAGTAAGCGAAAGAAATATTAAAATTAAAATGTTATTTTTGTTGTGTTGTAAGGCGTCTTTTTCATTAAGTTAAGATTTCCGGTCCTTTAAAGATTGCATCATGTTTCTTATTTTATTAATGAATGTAATATCATCTTGAAGCAAAAACGTGCAAAAATGAAAAAAAAATCAGCTATAAAATGATCTAGCTTGTAGCTTTTGAGTGTTAAAATGGTTGTCATGATTTTTATCCATATAAAATTCGTATGTAGAACAACTAACATCGAATAATGATTGTCAAATGCCAATAAAATATTGTGCTTTTGTATACAAATTATTTTTTGATTACTTTATTGTATCAAGGAGCTTAACCTGCACTGACTTGAACAATTTCATGGGAGGCTTTGAACTTATTTTAAAGTTTTGCAAATTTTAGTAGAGAAAGTCCATCATTTATTCGAGCTTTGATGGTCTGTTTTAAAGAAAAAAATACTCGAAAATTCAATATTTTTATACCGATCTCCTAGAATACCATGTTTTCAAAGTGGAAAATTTCCATCAGATTCTTCGAATTATCAACGAAAAAGGCAAATTTCAATGTACATTAACTGATTTTCACAGACTGTACCAATTCTAGAGCAGGGCTGCTTTGACACTACCTTCTTTAAATATTCCTTGCAGTAAGTTACTGTTTTTTTTTCTCTAAAAGCTGCAATAAGAAAACAATAATTATATCGAGCACAAGCAGGGTGAAGGACAAGATAACGTTCAGATAGCATCTATTAAAAAATAAATTTAACATATGTTTACTATAGTCTGAGGGTAATGTTTCACATTGGAACTGATGTAAAAACATCAGCAGCCTCAGATTAATGCGCTAAGCTAGGGTTGCCATCCGTCCCGCAAAAGCGGGACATGTCCCGCTTTTTTGAAAAATGTCCCGCCGTCCCGCTTTTTACTCGAAATGTCCCGCTTTTTTTAAACTAAGTTTTCAAATAAATAAAACAAGTTTGCCTACGTTTGATTAATTTTCCTTTATCAAAATTATACGTCACACAAATAAGATGCTTGCTTTTTCTTTGATTCCTTATTTCTTTGAGAATAATCTTTTAATTTTTCTATGCAATTCCTATTATTGTCAGATCAATTTATCAAACAAGACATTGAATTTAAATTTGTAAGTTTTCAATTAAAAATATGTCATTTGCTTTGCATTTTTTCTTTATCATGCTCATTTGAGTACGTGACAGTGTCACATTGTGACACGCCTTATGATTCATACTATTTTTTCTATTTTTGAAACTGGTGAGAATCACATGTCAATCAATGTTAAAAAGCATTTCCTTATTCAAAATAACATTTATGTAGTTCAGTGTTGAAAAATTAACATTTGGACACTGAAAACAGTATCGAAAAGTGCATTTCAGCACGACCAACTTTATTTTTAGTTGTTGGTTAATAAATGAATTTTCAAGGGAGTGTTGCGAATTTGCATAAAATTGTGTATGCAACTCATTGCAAAACTCGATTTTTTAAGCACTCGACGTAATTATCCGACTCAGCAATCCAAGTTGGATAAATTTACGACTCGTGCTGAAAACCCACTATTTGCAACTTGTTGCTTAAATAACTATTTGTCTGGCAAAACTTATAGCTTTTCAGTATTTAGAAAAATTTCGAAAAGATCTCATTTTGGGTAATGCTAGTGGTAGATTTCTTAAAAATGACACACTGATTTCGCACTAAAAACGATTCGGGAGAATTCATTTGATTTTTATAATTTTAAAATCTTCTCAATTTTGAAACGAAGCTGATGTGACGTTCAAAGTGAAAAAAAATTCTAATAAATAAAGTGGAACTCTTTTCACAAACCAGAAATTTCAAGTTTAAGAACATTCCTTAAAAAATCAGTAAATGCCTACATTTTACATATACAAAAATTGATTTCTTTGTATAAAATGTAAGCTGAATTGCCTTATCAAAGCATTTGTTTAGTCATGACATTCAATCGCAAGTATGGTAATTATCAAGAAAATATCTTGACATTTTGTAAAACAAAAAACCGCTTGAAACGCTGTAAATTTTTTCACCATTTATTTAATTTTTGTTTCAATCAATGTTGTTTTAACGTCTTTGTGTTGTTCGTTGGTAGAAACCAACGCAAAGGCATTGAAAAGTTTCAACTTTGTTCTATGCTTACGCCTGGATGTGAAAGCATAAACGTTGGTTCAGAAGGCAGATGTAATACTAACTGAAATATGCCTCCATTATCGATTTATAGAACTTTATACATAAGTAAAAAAGCACCGCACTTTTAGAGAGCAAAAAAACATGTTCACATATGGTACATACATTTCATGACTTTTTTGAACAAATTTTAAAAATGTCCCGCTTTTTTCGGCTGTGTCCCGCTTTTTTCCCTCAAAATGTCCCGCTTTTTTTCAAAACCATCTGGCAAGCCTACGCTAAGCTCATCGTAGGAATTGACATGAGCCTAGTGGAAATTGAGGAACGTTTGGCGAATGAGCCAAAATAAAATGTTCCCCATTGCCCGCTGATGGTTTAAAGTCGAACGAAAGTGTATTAAACCAAAAGTTTAAGTAGGTGTAAAAACTGATTACGAAAAGTCAATGGATTAACGTTTTGTTCTAAAAATGCTTATGTTATGGGTGAAAATAGGAAAGATTAAAAAATTTTAAATGTATATTTATATATGTACCAACTTCTATAATTATGAAACCCTTCTCTTAAAATCTATCTAAAAAAAATCTCCTATATTTCTTTATTAATTTTTTTTAAATATATTAAATATTCCGAAATTAATCCGAGATTAGTAGAGTTTTGGGGGTAAAGTCACTGTCAAAGTAAATTTCATTGTAGGAGTCATAAGCTTGAGTTCAACTTCCCGTTTCTTCGACAATAATGCCGCTCCACAAGAGATTATAAGCTAGAGAAAGAAGAGGTGAGAGCGAAAGAAATTGAGAATTGTCATCTGGAAAAAAATGCAATAAAAACTTTTTTCTACCTCTTATTTTTTGTACAGTGGGTTGAACCCACTGGAAAAAAATCAGAAAATTAGAAAATTTTAGGTGGAGTGTAAAACTTTCTAGTCCTTAAAAGCATTTTATCAATCCGAATATAGGGCTGTGATTACTTGGGTAACAGCCCACCCCAAATTTGTATGAACAAAATTGAAACTTGTGAGATGTTATGCACTGCAGGGTAAAATTGATCCTAGGCCTAGTACAAGATCTTATGCCATTTGGGCGAGATCGGCAAACGGGGAGAAGTCGCTCAACGAGCCTGCAATTTTTATGGACTTTTGAGACATTTTGTTTGGGAGGAACATGGAAATCCAGTTTTTCATCAATAACTTCGGCCGATTTTTTTCGATTACGCTTATTCTTAAAGCCTAAACTATGACAAATATTTAATTCAAAGACTGCATTTCGATTCGAGTTATGATAAAAAAAGTTATTATGCTTTAAAAATGAGCTTTCTTTATTACGGGTGATATTCATCACTGTTAATGCTGCGGCAATATGTTCGACGCAGGGCCAAATTAATAGTGACGAATAGTGAACCTGTATATAAGAGAAATGACATCTGAAACACAAAATTCCAATCGAGCAAAAGAACTGTCAAAATCGATTCCAATCGATCCGAGCATTTTGTCGCAGAGCTTTCACCTTTCTTATTGAAAACTCAACCAAGGAAGGTATTGTGATTGTTGTTATAGTTCAAACAGAAATTTTTTTAGCTGGTCATATAAATTTATGATTAGGTGCAACTTTTGTCAATGCTTTGGTGAATCGTGTTTCTAGTTAGAAAACTAACTGATTATTAACGAAATTCAAGTCATTCATACCGTTTATCGCGATCCTTCGGGCATCGAGTTCAATGTTGTTTTGTTGGATTGAAGGAGCGTTCACTTTAGAGCTTGAACATTTGAGCCAGAAAACAGTGCTGGGGATTTTTTGTCCAAGATTTCGGCGATGTTGCCACATATTTATTTTAAGAGGGATCAGATGTCGCTTCTCTTATATGAAGGTTCACTAGTGACGAATATCATCCTTAAAAAAGTTAGCCCGGTTAGGCTTCAACCTAATAACTTTTTATATCATAACTTGAATCGGAATGCAGTCATAAACTGGGCTTTAAAAATAACACATTTTTAAAAAAAATCGACTGAAGGGGACCAAAGTTATTGATGAAAAACTGGATTTTCATGATCCTACCAAAAAAAAATGTCTCAAAATCCCATACAAACTTCAGGCTCGTTGAGCGACCCCTTCCCATGATCAGATCTGGCCAAAATTTGGCATGAGATCACGTACTACGCCTAGGATCAATTTTAGCCAGCAGCGCATAACTTTTTCAAAAGTCGGGTCTATTGAGTAATCAGTTTTTACGTAGCTCGAGAATTTATCAAACAATCAGAACCAATTTGGCGTGGGAATGTATTTGGGTATTATTTTGCTGAAATCGTTTATATAATCTGATGTTCGCAAGGTCGAGCCCAAGAGTAAACATTGAACACAGTTGTACCGGGTAAGTTTTTCAATATCCAAACAAAAAAAAACAAAAAATAAGTTTTTATGATTATTTTAAGCCCTTCTCACTGAGAAGTTCTCAGTGAGGATAAAGGACAGAGTGGAGGAGTTCCACAAAAAAATTTTTGCAACTCCGGACTAAAATGATGGTTTTCCAATACGAAGTTTTTAAAAGGCCTTCCCCTGCAGTAAAAGACAGTATCGAAAAGTAGTACCAGTTAATAGCTCTTTGCAAATCTATGCAAATCTTTAATGAAAAGCAGAATCCGGTCTGACACGATATAGGAGAACAACAACACAGCCAACTCACGTGTATATTCATGTTATTGAAAGTTAATAATAAGTTCATCAACCTCATATCAATTTCTTTGTTCACTATTGGTTCATGTGGTAAACTTGTATCAATCACAGATTGTCTTCCCAAACTGAAAACAGCTTCTAACTCATGATATGCTTTAGCTCTAAGGCCTGTATTATGCCTAAATTCTAACCTCAGTCACTTCCCATCGGCAAAAAAATTTCAAAAACGATCGTTTACCCCGCGTGTACTTTGTATACAACTCTTCAAATCTTGAAAAACTGTTTGAAAAAAAAAATCATTATTATTACCCAAATTCGTGGGGCTGCAGTGTAAACACTCAACAAATATAAGAGGTAAAATTACAGTTACCATTTGTCCAACCTAAGGATGGCTCTACGCGGCTCTGATTTCGGAAACAACACAACAGAATTTTATTAACACCGACAATAACTAGATAAATAATCGAGAAATTCTCATGAAACGGTGTTTTACCATCGAAATTATTTTTCATTTTTTTTGGTCAACACGCTGAAAAAATTATGCCTTAAAAATGTGTAAACAGTGACTGAAATAAATCTGTTTCAATATTTTGATTGTTTCATCTTATTGAAAACGTCCATTCGAACATATCCTTGGCAATTAGCTTAACTCAACCCAGGGAGTTCAACATATTTGGCAAAGAGATTTTCTGTACTCAAGATGTTTGTTCTTTGTTTGTTTACATTAAATAGCTCACGATACTTATGAACTTGGTTATGAGCTGAACTTTGCTCGATTTGACAGATATAGTTCTTTTCGATGAACTGAACTCTACTCAGATGTTTTTCTGTTTACTGTTAAAAAAGGTTTTGAAATATGCTTGGTAAGGAGCTAAACTCTACTCAAGCTGATGAACATATCCTGGTAAGGAGCTAGACTCTACTCAAGATGTTCAACTTTCAATATCTACGAAATATCCATAATTGTGACCTTGGCAAGGAGCTTAACTCTACTCAAGGATTGATTTTTCTCATTTTTAAAATATGCTTTGCAAGTAGCTGATCTCTACTCAAGCTGTCGAACAAGTCTCTTGGCAAGGAGCCTAAAACTCTACTCAAGATGTTCAACTTTTGATATCTACAAAAAATCCATAATTGTGACCTTGGCAAGGAGCTTAACTCTACTCAAGGTTTGATTCTTTCAGTTCACTCTTTAAATACACTTGGCAATGAGCCGAACTCTACTCAAGCTGTCGAACATATGTCTTGGCAAGGAGCTTAACTCTACTCAAGATGTTCAACCTTTTATATCAAAGGAAAATCAATAATTATGACCTTGGCAAGGAGCTTTACTCTACTCAAGGTTTGATTATTTTTGCAAAAGATTGGTCTACATTTCTGTATGAAATAAACTTCTTGGTAATGAGCCGAACTCTACTCATGAAACACTTTATTATAAGAACTATATTTTCAGGGACTTTTTTGGAATTAAGTAACATTTTCTCAAGGCGATAATGAACATATGTTCAATCGTTTCAGATCATATCACCCACTAATTTCAGTTATACAACTGTTCGGATATTATTTTTAATTTTCTTTTTTTTCAGTTTTCTTTAGAAAAGAAATTCATTATCAATAAGCAGCCCAATATAGTACTACTGTATGTACAATGCAAACTTACTACACTATTTAGAACCAATTTTCTATTTATTTTTTCTCGACATTTCATTAATCGCAGTTCAAAATTCATGTGAAATTTACCTGTTAATTTTTTCAGTGCCATGAAAATGCAAAGCCTCACTGAATTGTTTTGATTTGATGGAACAATTATATTGCAACGTTTCCAGACATACATACCGGCTCTGTCGGCCTTACTTCTCCTGGCAGGATCGCCAATGTAATATCCAGTACTACGCAACAGCGTTTATTTCACTCCGTAAAATGCACCTCACGTTTCTGCTCTTCTTTTACACATTGAAATAGGAATAACCGGTGAAGGTTAGATGTTACCAAATTCGGGATGCCACATATATCACTTGTCGTGGTAATTATTCAATCGTGTTGCCACTTTTTGTAACTTGTTACATGAATAACTAAGGATTGCATTCGATAAATATGCAATACTTTGTTTTGTGAATAACTTTTGAATGCACGAATGAAAATTTGTCTAACTTTCAGTGAAATTGCCTAATAACGTTATGTTTACATCTGCTGTTTAGCATCTGCTTTGTCTATCCGTCATTTAATTTCAATCTTTAATTCTTCTATCAAGAATTTTCGTAGTAAAAAGTTCACCGCAATGCCATTAAACTATCATAAAAAAAATGTTTACATGTGCAAAATTTGGAGACAATCTGTCAAATGAGATAGCATCTAATTCAGAAGCTCATTGACAAAATAGTTTGGGAAGAATCGAGAAAAATCTAGGAAAATCTCAGTGGAATATCCAAAAACAGCTATTTGACCAAAGTTCAAATGGATAATCGTTCAAGGAGGCCTAAAGTATCCAACAGTAAGCTTAAATTTGAAAATAATAGTTGAAGATGATTGAATCTTTGAAGGTAAGGAATTCATGTAGTTAAGATAATGGTTTTATCAATAGTTATAGGAAAGCTTTAGATTGAGGAAGTGATAAAAATTGAGAATCCTGTTTTTGGTTCTTATAGCTGAATAAAAAACAGGAATGACGGTGGTCAAATCGTGCGCAAAATACTCCGGACTAGAACCATCTAGAAACTTTTAGTTGACAGGTCTCACCTGTCATTTCCTGAGATAAGCAAGCAGAATAAATTTAAAAAAAATAAATGTCTATATGGTATGTACTTGAGGAGGCTGACGGTGGAGCCTTGAGTGTAAAACTGCACGCATTTTCGCTTGATGCCCTTCATCAAAGTCATAGTGTCACCCGGAACCAGTTTTTCAGTTTTTTTTCCATTTTCTTAAAATGTCCTTCTCTTCATTAACTGTCTTCTTGCTCTTCCAAAGTTCCAGCTTCATTATTGCCCAGTGCTGCTTTTATTTTATGAAATTCAGCACTGAAAAGTGCAAGGTTGTTAAAATACTAGGTTATCTGACTTTTACAGTGAGTAGGCGAGGAGAGCACGGTGAAGTGGGGTAATGTTCGTTACTTTTGTTGACAAACTAGCAGTGTGCTACACTGAAATGGCAAGTTTTATAGATTAAAGTTAAACAAACGCAACGAAGCAATCATTATTGCTGATTCTGAAATTTGACAGATTGAATTCCCTTTCATTCACCCCCTTGGAAAATTGAACATTTTATCATTCAAAACATTTTTAAAAAGTGCTTATTTACTTGTCGATACTGTTTTTTTTTGCTTGAAAAAGTTCAGTCCACGACCTACTTGATTTAAAAATTTCAGAAATGAGCATGGTCGTCCACACGCGGTAATTAATTGTAAATGATTATTTTTTTAATTATCATAAAAGTGAGTATTACGGTGTGTCGAATTGCCACTTTTCTCGAATTTTTAAAACCCTGTTATCTAAATAGATACCTTTTGGTCAAATTTTCAAAATGAGATTTAGGTATCCGGGATTTGTTTTGAAATTTCGTATGGAGACACTGTTCGAAGAATGTCAAAGCGACAGGAGTATCGAGAAAATAGTTGTAACGTCCCAAACAGAGTATGGGAGAGTGAGGAATCGTGGGCCACTTTTTTTCGTGGTTCCATATCTTCTTTATTATAAAAGATAAAATGGAAATAAAAAATGGCATGGTTTTCTACATTTTCAAGGTATCATAAAGTTTTTTTTTAAATTTTTGATCAGTTATTTTCCCCAAATTCTGACTGTTTTAAAAAAAGCAATATTTTTTGGATTTTGAAAAAGGGTGGGGAATCGTGGGCCACTAAATCCAAATTGACCAAACAACATGCAAAGCTTATGAGTTGACCCAAAACTGTGATTTCATAATTCATTTCGTTATTATAAAGCAATTTCAGATGATGAAATAAAAAAAAGCTGTGTATGATCGAATAGATTCCAAAACCTTTGCAGATAGGGAAAACGTATTTAAAGTTCTGAATGCGTATAAAAACATAAAAATATAGGTGGTTCAAGATGTGTGGCCCACGATTCCCCACAAGCTATGATTTGCAAATTGGCTGCTTTTGTGCGACTTATTGATGTTTCGTCAAAAATTCCTTTTCCACGTGAAAGATCATGACAAAACTGAGATCATGAGCGTATGAGCATATTTTTGTTATGAACTTTAGGTTCTCCATCGATGCAATTAGCGGGTGTTTTTTTAATTATGAAAGATTTTTTTTTTTACTTTTTTTAGCTTAATAAATAAAAGAAGCATATGATGCGTATTTAAGTCAACAACATATAGAAATATATGCTGACGCATAGCGACGACGATGACAGTTCGTTTGAGAGTTTTATCTCAACGCACATCTGAGGTATTAAAAGTGGCCCACGTTTCCCCATGGCCCACGATACTCCACTCTCCCCTATAATTCAAACTTTCAATACTGACAGACATTCCGTCCAATTCTCAGAAAGATTATTCTCATAACTGGTTAAAAGTGCCTTTAACCCAAGAAAGAAAGAAACTCCGAAAATGTGTGAAATGTGTAAATTTCCAACTACAACAAATTTCTTTAATTTTTTTTACCTCTGCATCTCACTTTAATGCACAGTTATTTCGAAACCGATAAACTAAATTTAGTTTTCAGAACGATTGCCTTAGAAAAGTTGTTTTGTGTAAACCTAGAAAACCTTTATGTCCATGGTTTTCTAGGCTAACACAACAATCCATCTGCTATTGAAACTTTTCCATCTGTCAACACTGCCCCACTGAGAGAGGGTTGATGTGACGATCACGCGCTTACGAACCCCTTTCGCCCAACGTTCGTTTGTTGGAGGCTCGCTAGAGTACTTTCTCTCCAAGGTAGTAGGTTAGCTCCCCACATCGATCGCGTGTTGCTATTGATGGGCGCTTGTTGCTGTTGCATTTATCACCGAAGACGTACGACCTTTACTCACTCAACTAGCAACGACCCTCTTTCTTTCTGCGCCGAAAGAGTGGAGCCGCTCCGAAGTGAGAGCATACTTAGGCTAAGGCTTTTGAATTGGGGAGGGTGAATTGCGCCAACCGCCTAGCTTAAGATTTGGGGGTAGTTTGGTCGAAATTGGCCACCCCAACGATCAGTCTACGCCAGTCGCTTGTTTTCGCGGGTTTGCCAAGGGTGTGTTTTCTTACGGGCGAATTTCGTTGATTTTTGGGTTTCACGAGTCCCAGGAATTCGAGTTGTTATTATTGATGATTGATTTTTGGAGTGATGTCGGTGAAAAAGTTTGGGAAAAAAGTTAAGCCGGCGTCCGAAGAATGATTGAAAAAAAGGGGAAAAGGAGTTCTTCTACCTGACTGCCAAAACCTGTCTAGCTTCGGAGGACAACAAAGGGAATGAAAGAAGGAAAAAGCAATGATCGTCTTTGGGTAATTTGGTTTGATGATCGACAAACTTGGACGGAGGTCTCTTGTGTGGATGGAATCGGAGTTACGTGTTGTATTTTTTCCGTCTTTTCCTCTGAAGAAGACCGAAAGATTGATGGAAGTCTAATGCAATTGGCTTTGATTGTTGTGTGAGAATCAATCGGGTGGTTTGTGTTACGCAGAGCAACAAAAACAAAATTTTAAAGGGAAAGAAGGGAAGACGCAACTCGAGAAATTTGAAAGAAGAACCTTCTGATGAAGTGTCTTTGAACCTGAAATAAAAAGGAAAAAACGAAGAAATAGATTACTATGAGCTTATCATAGTACCATCATCTATGGTCATCATCTCGTTCTTTTTTTGGGTGGTTTCAATTCTTCTGCAGAGGAATATCAAGATTTGTTCGGAGATGAACGAGCAGAAGCTGAGGTTGGACGTTAAATTTTCATCGTCTGGACCACCAGTCTCAGTTTAGAACTCTCGTTTGACGCCGGGAATTCTTTCAGGGTTTATCTTCGATCAACCGACAAATTGGGAATCAGTTCAGTTCAATGATTGTCTCCCCAGATGGTTTATCAAAATGGGGACAGTGCTCCCTAAACGATTATTCTTCTGTTTCGATAAAAGTGCAGTGACGCAAGAAGTGAAGTGAATTACCTCATTGTACCATAAGAAGCCAGCCAGAATAGTGAAGTGAAAGTTATCTCTCGAGAGCTGGATGCCTTTCATTTTTTCTCGAAACTACTCCCAGAAGAACCCGATTTGGGGAAAACAAAAGTGCGATAATTTTTCAAGGATATCCTTTGGAAGGAAGGCAGCAATTCAGCAGAATTTTTGAACTGCTGACTAAAAGAAGGAAGAAAATTCATCCCTTCAGAAGTTTCATCTTTTGGACCACAAGCAAGTACCCTGTTACGTCAACGAAGTATCGCCCTAGGGAACTCTTCATAATGAAGGTAAGGAACAGAGTCCAAGTGAACAATCATACAGTGCTTAAAATTCCTCATCTCAAATCGTCAAGTCAAACGGGAAGAGAAAATAACAATCGCAAAAACGTGCTACGACGATTCAAAAACGAGACCTACTCTCCCAATAATGGGGATTTTCTGCGGGAAAACGTGTGCATAAAATTGGCCGGTCCGAAGTTGTTTTGGATTTTGCTGTTCCGTTCCGTTTTTATTTTTGCGGCTTTTTTGCTTCAACGTTTTGCCGCAAACGGAACGAGAGTGAGAGTATTTTTCGGATATGCGTGAAAACCGGCTTATGTGTCGTTTAGCTTCTTTTTTTTTTGTTTTGGCCCCTTTTTCTCTTGGTGGAGCACCATTTTTTGCTCGATTATTTTGGTTTTGGAGCTTAGGCCAGGTTTTGCGCCCTTTTTGCACCCGACTGCGGATTGAAATTGAAAGTGGTGGCGTTTTCATTTAAGTGCTTTTCAAGGAAACCGCTTCTTGTTTTGGGGTTTCTATTTTTTTTTTTCTCGGGCATTGTTTTGATCTGACTATAATTCTGAGGAAAATAGCAAATCAAAAAGGGCAACCTGGAATCTTAGAGAATCCCAATTCAGTATGCACACCTTTTTGTCGTAAGTTCCTCAGCAAGACTGAATAAGGAAAATAGTGAGTGCTTCTCGAGAAAGTAATTAAAAGATTATTTAATTAAAGCAGAATCGTAACAAAGGTTTCCATTCCAAATCCAAATTAAGGAACAATTTTTTTAGTAAACACGTATTTTTGTGACGTTCTGTCAAGTGGTTTTTTGAGATATCGTCCAATAAAGAAGTTCATCTACTATAATTTTTGGGCGCCACGTTGGTCATCTATAATACATTCTATGAAGGTGAAAATTTCACCTTGAATATGGCGAAACTGTGAATTTGGTGGAACTAAAAATTAAAGTGAAAAAAAGTATTTTTATTGTTTCAATAAAAAATTTACAATGTTTTCAGAAGTGGGAACGTTTTGTATCCATAAATTTTGATCATCAGGTGTAATTATCAAAGTTTACTTAACACAAAGTATCGATTTCAATTCAAGTTATTCTTCTCTTTAGCAATTTTAAGATTTTTCTTGAAATTAAACCATGTAGAATATCAATTAAAGTGAATTATTTAGTTTTTGTGGAAATTTAACAGTCGTTATCTATTGTCGGTTTTAAAAAAGAATTCAAAGAAAACTGCATCACAAAATTTCTTCTGAAAATTTCATATTTTAATATTTTTATCTTCGTACCTTTGATTAACTAAAAAGTTTACCTTTAACTAATAGATTTTGAAACTTGCTCAACTTAGAATTCTGAAGTGTGTTTCTCGTAATTTGCTTTATGGGCAGATAATCCTTTTTGTTTCATATGTAAAAAAAACATAAATCTTAGCCCTTATTTTTAAGCAAAGCTAGCAGAATTTCATTTCGATCATCCAAAGTGATCTATTCAGACAATATTAAAGGCTGTCCAATCAGAGTTGCGCACACCATCCTTTCAAATAAACAAATTTTTAAAAAATCAGAGGCACTTATCGCTTTCCAAAAAAGCTTTAATTCGGCCACATCTTTGTATGATTCGCATCAACAAAAAAGTTTACTTTTTAGAGCGGCTAACCAAGTACAAATAACAACACTAGCATTAGCGTTACGTTAAAATACTTATGTCGATTATGTTGATAATTTTTTAAAATCCAAATGACGATTTTAAACACTATACAGCTAAAGTAAGCAGTTCAATGGCATTTTCATATTATCGAATACCTATATACATAACATAAACCATAAAAAAATATCATGAACGCTCTACGTTTTTGAAAGAAAATTAGGGTCCTGGAAATGGTTTCTGAATTTATTCTGATAAAACGTGATAAAATCGAACGTGTATTTGGCGAGTATTGGAAAAATCCAGCAGTGATAAAATCGAAAAACTACTGTAATGGTTTTTAAAAAAATTATTTCTATTGTCTCCTGAAGCTTGACTTTCAGAACTACTCATAACTTTTGATTTGATCGAAGTTAAGAAAATTTTACCAGATCGTCTTCCTTCGATACAAAAACAACATATTTGACATTTAATCACTTCACCTCTGATTCGAATAATTGCATCAGTCTAGATCAAGGCCGGATTAAAGGGGGGGCAAAAGGGGCAATTGCCCCTCGGGCCCGTCCGGAGTATACGTGTTCACCACATGTAGACTTCGGACCAACCAGATTTCATTGTATAGGTTAAGGTAGTGCCACCTCTATCCCGGTACTACTTCTCCTAAATAATGAAATGTTGCAGGGTAAAGTATGATGTACGTTAATAAGTTTCCTCGCAAAAATGCTCTTTCGCTCTTTTCAACATCTGTAAATTTTCTTCTCACTTCTCTATCCATCTTTATCAATTTCATAACTACTTTTCACCGATATGCCGAAAAATAAATTTACATAAAATTTTACATTACTTTAATCATACTACCTCGGTTTCTACAAAACTATGAAAAGAAATCAAAACATGAAAATCGGAATAAAAACTAGAAATATCACAACTAAAGGGGCCCCGTGAAATAATATCTAGAATAGTTTAAATTAAGGGGGGCCCCTAGAGAAAGCAGTGAAGAAGTTCTTCCGCATTTTTCGGTTCGTAAACATCAAAATCTTGGATTTTTGTTTTAAAATTTTCAACCCAAAATCTGGACAAAAATAATGTAAACCGAAATAAAAAAAAAATCATGAGAATATTAGGAAAAACATCTCAAGTTTTCTTTTTTATCGAAACCTCTCAGTCAGGTAAAATAAAGAAAAACATCTCCTAATTTTCATTACATGCAAACGTCTTGCACAATTATAATGTTTAGTATTTCGTTAACTTTCCAAGTAATGGTTTCTGCTCTTAAATAGCAGCTAATTTCGTCAAAACTGGCTCACAGTGCTAAGAAAGAACAGAGCAGCTTTATGATAAACATTTCAAAATTTTACCAGGGATCAAAATGACCTTGAATCTTGCTAAAACAAAGTATATGATTTTTCACTCTCCTCGGAAAAAAATCGAACCACACAACGATCCTAAACTATCTACTACAATAATTGAAAAGGTAACAAACTTCAAGTACTTGGGAATAACTCTAGACGAAACTTTTTCTTGGCGCTTCCACATTGATCAATTGCAAAATCAAATATCATCTTTTAACGGTATTTTATGGAGAGTAAAAGCATTTGTTCCACGTCATGTTTTACTGAAATTCTATTTTGCCTTCATACACTCCCGTCTATATTATTTGATAGCGGTTTGGGGTAGAGCACCATTGTCCCTCCTCTCCCGTTTACAAACCCTCCAGAATCGTTGCATTAAAACAATCTATAATCTTCCCCGTCTTTACCCAACCAATTTACTTTATTCCGATAGATCTCATAATATATTACCTCTCTCTAAACTGTGCGATTTGCAAACCGTAGTTTACGTATTCGATAATCTGCACTCGTCTAACCATAACCAAAACTTGATATTTAATGCGGGCCGGAGAGTTCATAATACCCGTCAATCTCACCATCTTATGCGCAGCACAGCCTCTACCTGTCTTAGTCAACGTCGAATTTCTTTCATTGGTCCTACGAAGTTCAACAGCCTTCCAGAAGATATAAAAAACAGCTCTAGTAGAAACATTTTTAAGATCAAACTAATACAATACTTCAAAGTAAACCTAAACCAATAACCAACCACTAATTTAGCATTTTTTTTATTTTTTTTTGATAATTTTCTTAGCAGTAAATTTAGTTCTAATTATTTAGTTTTAGTTTTTTATTATCAATTCTTATAAATAAATAATTAATTTGTTAATCATTAAAATGGATCTCTTCAAAGGAATATTCTTCCACTGAGATTCATTGAGTAAAATTCTCTTTTGTTTTTTCATACTTCCTCGTAGTAAATAATATTTTTTACGTTCTCAGCATGATTAAAGTTTGTCCGCGTTTGAGTTTTTAATGTTATTTTCTTGTTTGCTGCCAGACATGCTGAGAACAGTTAGCGTCCATTACCAGGGGGCTCAAATGAGCTTTCTGGTATGGGGGAGTGTGGTGGGCCGCTAAGAAAAAAAAAAAAAAAAATGTTGGATCAATCGACAGTACTGAGTTGCTTTATAGAATTTCCATCCCAATTTTTGTTATTTTATTTTTTTTTTATTTACATAGTATTCCGTCTCACGACATAACTTGACGAACATAATTCCTAAAATTCACTCGGTTCATAGCAACCGTTCTCCAATTTCTCGGGCACCCCACGTTCGCCAGATCACGCTCCACTTGGTCTAACCACCTCGCTCGTTGCGCCCCTGCTCGTCTTGTTCCTACCGGATTCGTAGCGAATGCAGGATCATCATGCAGGATAGACCATCACCTTGTCGAAGCCCCCTGCGCGATTCGAGTGAACTCGACAATTCACCCGAAATCCGCACACAGCACTGCGTTCCATCCATCGTCGCCTTGATCAGTCTGATCAGCTTCCCGGAAAAGCCGTTCTCGTCCATGATTTTCCATAGCTCGTTACGGTCGATCGTGTCGTATGCGGCTTTGAAGTCGATGAATAGATGATGCGTAGGGACTTGGTGTTCACGGCATTTTTGGAGGATTTGCCGCAATGTGAATATCTGGTCCGTCGTAGACCGTCCCTCCATGAAGCCAGCCTGATGACTTCCCACGAATCTGTTTGCTTGTGGCGTTAGGCGGCGGAGTAGGATTCGGGACAACACTTTGTAGGCGGCATTGAGGACAGTGATCGCTCGGTAGTTCTCACAGTCCAATTTGTCGCCCTTCTTGTAGATGGGGCATATTACCCCCTCCTTTCACTCCTCCGGTAGCTGTTCTATGTCCCAGATCTGGATTATCAACCGATGTAGGCAATCGGCCAACCTGTCCGGGCCCATTTTGATGAGTTCAGCTGCGATGCCATCCTTCCCAGCCGACTTGTTTCTATTCAGCTGGCGAATGGCTTCCTTAACTTCACTCATCGTTGGGAGTGGCTCCTCTTCGTCGTTGGCTACGCCGGCGATGTACCTTCCCCCACCGTCTTGATCTCCTGCATGTGCGCCGTTCAGGTGTTCATCGAAGTGCTGCTTCCACCTTTTGATCACCTCACGATTGTCCGTCAGGATACCCCCATCCTTATCCCGGCACATTTCGGCTTGCGGCACGAAGCCTTTGCGGGATGCGTTGAGTTTCTGATAGAACTTTCGTGTTTCTTGGGAACGATGCAGCTGCTCCAGCTCCTGGAGCTCCTCCTCCTCCAGGCGGCGCTTTTTCTCCTGGAAAAGTCGGACTCGCTGCCTCTTCCGCTGTCGGTGATTTTCCACATTTCGACGGGTGCCTCTTTGCACTACTGCCGCCCGCGCGGCATTTTCTTCGTCCATCACCCTCCTACACTCCTCGTCGAACCAGTCGTTCCGTCGAGATCGCTCCACATAACCGATGACGTTCTCCGCCGCACTGTTGATGGCTGTTTTGATGGTATCCCAACAGTCCTCGAGAGGGGCTTCGTCAAGCTCGCCCTCTGCCGGCAGCGCTGCTTCGACCGATTGCGCGTAGTCTGCCGCGACCTCAGGTTGCTTCAGTCGCGCGATGTTTAACCGAGGCGGGCGCCGGTTTCGCTTGTTGTTCACTACGGAGAGTTTTGGGCGCATCTTCACCATCACCAGATAATGGTCCGACTCGATGTTGGCGCCCCGACAGGATCTGACGTCGATGATGTCCGAAAAGTGCCGGCTGTCGATCAAAACGTGGTCGATCTGTGATTGCGTTTGGTACGGTGATCTCCAGGTGTACTTGTGTGGGAGGCGGTGCTGAAAAAAGGTACTACGTACGGCCATTCGTTTGGAGGCGGCGAAATCAATAAGTCTGAGGCTGTTTTCGTTGGTCAGCTGGTGCGCGCTGAACCTTCCAATTGTCGGTTTAAATTCCTCCTCCTGGCCGACCTGAGCATTGAAATCCCCGATGACGATCTTGATATCATGTTTTGGGCAACGGTCGTATTCACGCTCCAGCTGCGCGTAAAACTCGTCTTTGTCGTCACCGGTACTTCCGAGGTGAGGGCTGTGCACGTTGATGATGCTGATGTTGAAGAACCGGCCCTTGATTCTCAACCGGCACATTCGTGAGTTGATCGGCCACCACCCGATCACGCGCTTTTGCATCTTTCCCATCACTATAAAAGCTGTTCCAAGCTCGTGTGTGTTGCCGCAGCTCTGGTAGATGGCACGACCATCTGGGTACGTTCGTACCGTGGAGCCCTTCCAGCATACCTCCTGCAGCGCTACGATGTCGAATTTGCGGCTCTTCAATTCGTTGGAGAGCACGTGGGTACTGCCCACAAAATTTAGAGATCGGCAGTTCCATGTTCCAAGTTTCCAATCGCTAGTCCCATTTCGTCGCGTGGGTCTTTGCCGATTTCCATCCGAAATTTGTTGTTCGTTATTCGTTGCTTATGTTTTTTTAGTAGTCACAGGCTCGCAAGGCCCGCAGCTAACCCCACTATCTCGCATGAGGACCGTCGTGATGTTGCTGTTTTGGGTCCCGAACACCACCAGGACGTTGTTGCACTCCGCACGCCGCCCCTAACATGGAGAACAGACGCGTACGAAGCCCCCTAACTCATTCTGCATGCGACCAAAGCATCCACCGGGGTTGGGTACCCGATCTCCGCTAAGGTTGCTCGCACCCCAGCTAGCACCACGGCAGAGAATCGGAGTTGCAGACAAGAGGTGATATAACTACCCGATATACCCGATATAACTACCCGAAGGTTGGGTGTATGGGGTCTCGAGTTGCACATTGTCTACTTCACTAGCCAAGTAATTTTTGTCTTAGGTTTAAAATTCGTATTTAAACATTTTTAACTGATTTAACCAAAATTTTACCATATACTGACTGAAGTAAATTATCTGAATTTAGCATATTATTTTCCAAATGATCATTCTCAAATTATCATTTATACGATCTCATAGTTGAGTTGCTAATATCATTGAGTGATTCTTTTAACATGAATATTCCTATGTAATATTCATCTTTTATTTTTCCAGATTTTCAAGTCTTGTGTTGTTACTTCAGTTACTGAATTTCATCTCCATGGTTTTTCTGAATTTTGAGAACTCATGATCTTTGTTTTAGGTTCTTAACTCATTTGGATTCCTCATCTGAATTTTTTCAATGATAACTGATACTGGATTTTAAACATTCAATCTTTATTCTGAATTGATTTTTTTCAAAAGATCATTTTTTCATTTATACCCCTTTGGCTTCGGGAGCATCGAACGAAACTTTTGTAACATTCAGGATAACATTTTGATAACATTTTTTTTATCTGATGAGAATCATTTTCATAAACATCCCACGAAAACGATTTGTTTGTGTTTCAAAGGTATAAAATTGAAGTACACATTTGGTGCAACTTCTGCTTTGGCTTTGGAATCTCAATTTTTTTTTATTTAATTCGTATTTTGTTTCTCAAAACTTGATTTGAAATTATGATTTAGATTTAAGACACTGAATTGTGGTTCTGAAAATAACAGTATTTAACCTTTTCCTTCCCACGAAGTTTTTCTCGTTTTAAAAATAGAAATATTGATTTACAACTAAAATTCTAGAACAAAAGATGCTTAATTTAAGTCTACTTCAATAATCCAGTTAATAAATTTGGGTTTCGAGGTGGATCATATATGCTCCATTGGGAAAATAACAACATATAAGGTGCAAATGAAAATAAGAAATAACGGCAAAAATACGTGAAATTTAATCACCGCATTGATCACAATCTAAAACGATCCTAATTTGTAAAATATATCTTGGAGACTCAACTACAAACTACTGAAATTCACGAAATTTTTATTTTTGCCTTGAACAATGGCCGCCATGACACTTGTCGCCAGAAAATCTGAATATTACGTTTTTATAAGAACTTACATAAGTTTCAATATTTTTTCAGATCAGTGGTTATTTTAGTAGCTGAAATACCTATCCTGAAGAGAAAAAACTTTTGACGGAGTGATTTTCATGTGTTCAAGCTCAGCAAAATGAAAAGTACGTTTTGTTCCTAGTGTATCACCTGTGATCCACTTTACTTATTCGAAAATTTTAGTGGAAATCTAAGCAAACCATTATTTGATTTTGTTTACACAAGCAACCTTTTGCACGTCAGTATTTTATTTGATGATAATTATGAAAACTTGTCAAGCAACTGAACAACAATTGACGACTTTATTTAAATTCGAAAAAAATACGACTTTTGTACAGCTTTTGACCTGCCGAGCAAAACCTAGTGAATCGATTTTCTTCAAATTTGGTGCAATGTTTCTTCACTCATATCTACACATTTGGTGAGGAAATGGTGTTGATCCAAAATGCCCAGTTCAAATGCGAGCTGTGCAAAGTTGTGGATCACCTGTGCTACCATGGGAAGGAAAAAGTTAAAGCTTTGAATTCTTAAACTCTTATATCTGTATCTCTATAGAGTTTGACTTTAATTATTTTGTTTATTTTTTTGAATTTTGTATTTTATGTTTCCAATTTTCATAATACTTTCCAATTGTCCAATTGTCAATGATGAAATGAAAAACATTTAAAATATCTATCCGGTCATCATTCTAAATCAGAGGATTTTAGTTGGTGATAAGGGTATTAAAAAAATTGAGAATTAAATTTTGCATTTGGAAGCTCAAATCAGAGCTTTCATTTGAGAGGAATTTCTTAACTCTTCCGCAATGTTTGCACTTGATTGATTGATAATTTTTATTTGAAGATACCAGAAACCATCTTCTACACAGACAACGTGACAATTTGAAGAGAGTATATTGAACTCATATCCAATTCTTTAACACGTTTAAAATGTTCAGGATAGCATTTGAAAAAAAAAATGAATCATAGGGGCCCCCCGAGAAAAATTGCCCCGGGCCCCCCGATGGCTTAATCCGGCCCTGGTCTAGATCCAACCAAAATATAGTGTCAACTTTGTTGGATCTATGGAAGTGTTGTTCTGGGAAAATGATTGCATTTGGAGGCAACCATCATTGTATATTTAGCCATTCATTGTGTCAATAGTTATGTAACACTGACTGATTGGCAGCTTTCACGGATCGTCCGCCACCTCAAGTGCTAGACATAAAAATTTCAAATTTTTCTCTTTGCTCATCTTCGGGATATCTAGGCTCGACCTGTCAATGAAAAGTTTCTGACTGGAAAACTGCCAGGTGCTCCGTTTTGCTGTCCTTAACGTAATTTTTTAAAATATCTCCCTGCTGAAAGTTCCAATATTTTGCGTAAGATTTGACCACCGTATTTAGTTTGGTTTTAAAACGGGCAGCTTTTTTTCTTGCAGAAATGAAGTCAGGCGACTTTTTAAGTCGGTTAGATGAACTAGTTAACACTTCGTCACTTTCCTAATCGAATATTTTTATTTACGCTTGATAAAACCTCCAATAATCGCTACCTTCATGGAATCAATCATCTTTACTTCATGAATAGTGAAAATAAGAATGAATTAGCACACTTTTAGATCTTCTAGGACTCCTGGAACGATTTATCATATGAATTTTAGTCAAATAGTTGATTTCCAGCTGTTTTTGAGTCTTCCACTGGGACTATCTTGAATTTTTCGTGAGCCTGCCCAAATAAATTTATTCAATGACCTTTTATATTGGACGATATTTCAGAAATCACTTGACAGAACGTCACAAAAATTTGCACATGTGAAAATTACACTTGTATTATGCATAGCCGAAAATTTTATATGATTTTCTTTCATGCATTTAAAAGTTATTAACAAAACAAAGTGTTGCACTCCTCATTAACGTTGCCTGATTGCACGGATGTTGTACAGTTATTTCAATCCTTAAAAAGCTGGAAAAAAGTCTATTTTTCAAGTCAGCGTCAACCAAATGTTTTATTTAGAACTCAAATCTCCAATATTTAAGGAACGTTTTGATGTAATTAGTTATTTTCTAGGATTTTTTCTACACCTTCCATGGAACAAAGGAGAACAACAACTGAAACACAAAAATTAAAAATATTTTTTTATTCATTACTCCAAACGATTAAAAAAGGCATCTTTATCTTTAAAAATTCATAGATATCTATTTTACAGTTTTGAGATGAAAAACATCCTCATATCATGAATTAGTAAAGTTCCACTTAGTTGAGAACCCAAAATTTGATGTTAAAAAAAGTTCGATTTATTTTATTATTTTTCACTAGCTAAAATATAACTTGCGCTGCTGATCGCCGTGGTGAATTATATACCATTGGATCTGTTAATTTTTGCTGTATTTTAAATACGATAGCTTTGAGTGGAATGTTGTATGGTTCAAAGATGAAAATTTTAAAGTATTTAAACAGAGAAAATTGAGACATGTTTGCTTAGATATATACGCAAATTCACCATAAAACATCAGTTTTGATATTCATACAACTAACCTAGAGGAATTTCGGAGCCTATACTTAATTTTAACTACGATATTCGTTTATAATTGAAAATCATTCAAATATTCAGTATTAAGCTCAAACCCCGTTTTGGAAATTTAAAAAAAAAGTAGTAAATTTTGAAAAACATTTCAATTTTTATTGTTTTTTTTTTTCAACTTTCCGCATACAATCTTTAACAAAAAAGCTTTTTATTTTTTTTCCAACCTTTTTAGATTTTAAACCACTGAGTTGCCCGAATGTTTTTACTTGATTTGCAAAATATAATTTTATTTAATCGACGTTTTTTGGTGGAATTAAGATTCAAAATCGTTTTTTTTTCAGTTCTCCAGACGTTTCAGCTACTCTGGCTTTTGCTCCTCTTCAGTGGACAACTCTACTTGCCTGCACCTATACTTCCAATTTGATTCGGGCGCTTCGGGCATTTCGGGAATTAAATGTCCAGAATCAAATAACTATAGACGAAGGCCAGTAGATTTGTCCACTGAAGAGAAGCGAACGCTTGTGAATTTGCCTGAATATTGCTCAAATTTTTAGTTGAAAACTAAGAAATCAAATGCCCGGATTTCGCAAAGCTCTTAGATAAAATAGTTCTTTAGATAATGAACCAAGTTGGACAACAGATTGCTGGGAATATATTTGAATACAAGAGTATAAATTTTTTTTTTTTCAGTGAATTCCTTTCAACTGAGTTGAAAGGAATTCACTGAAAAAAAATTCCTAAAGGAAAAACCGAAGGGGAGGGGTGACAAAAGAAAATATGTATGAATTTGAAATTTGTTCATATAGAAAATCAAAAATTCTAAATTTAAATATATGATTACTTTTTAAGGATTCTGTCTGTTCTGTTCAAAATAATTGAGATTTTTTGTTTGGATTTAAATTCAGAAATCGATGTCAAATTAGGAATTCAAAATTTTTATTCAGGTTCAAATTGCAGAATTCAGATTCATAATTCAAATTCAAAATTGCCCAAAACAAAACTCAAAACAGCACAAATGCCAAAAGAGATGCCCACATGCAACACCTAATAACTTTTTTGTCTAATTAGATACGTATTTAGAGTCTTCGACAAAGTTGTTCAGTGAAAAATGTCCTTTAGAGAATATATATTTAAATTGGCACGAGAACCATAAGCAGACTCGGTTCCAAAGAAGAAACAAAAATGATGTTGATTTTCCAGAACAAAATATTCAATATTCCCATACAAAAGTTCAAATTTACTCATGTAAACGTTACTTAAAAATTCTGCTAAAAATCATGGATGAGTTTTGGAAAAAGACAAAGTTTTTCAGACCACAAGGTTTAAGAAATTGAAAATGACCCCAAATCGACTCAGTCTATTGTACAATTCAAAACTCTCAAATGAAATATCAATGATCGAAAGATCAATTTACGAACTGAGAGACAAACTTTCTTAACACACTTTGAAAGTCAATGATTAAGTACTGATGTCCTAAATGTTACACACATGTTAGTCGGAATGAAAGGGGGGAGGAGATGAGGATAAGGGTTAAAACTCCCCCTCCCCCCTCCATGAGAGCCCAGAATTTTTGAGCGAAGTATTCCACTCTACACTCAACATTTGAAATTTAAATAAAAAATTCTGATAGTTGAGTGAGGATTATCAAGAGTAACCATTTTCAGATTTTTTGATAGATATTGTTCGAATTATTAAATTTTAAATTATATAAAACTCATTTCGGAGATCTGGTTCCATATTACCAGAATCAAAATTGTATTTCTGTTTATTTCTGTTTTTTTTTATTGGAAAAATGTATTTTGAAATCCTGTTAAAAACTTAGTTTTGCATTTCATAATTTTTTTTATTCAAGATATTCGAAACTCAAACGCATTTTTTTAAATTAAAGTACAAATTATTTTCCGAATATGAAAAAAAGGAAATGAGAAATTATCGTAAGTTTGTGTTTCAAATTAAGTTTCGATGTCGTTAAACTTAACTCTTATGAAACATATCATTACTTTAAAATGGCCGATGCACCCAGAATTGAAAAAAAAAACAGATTCATTATTTGGAATTCATATTGATTTTGGGATTAAAAAATCTGATTGAAATTAAATTGAAATATTGAGTTCAGGTTAAAACAAAATATTTCAATTTTTTTTTCAATAATGATTCATGATACAAGATTCAAATTTTCTTGAATCATGAATCAGGATTTGTTTCCAAAATTTAGGGGAAGGTGAATTTGAGAATCAAGATAAAACATGAATTTACAATCAAGATGACTATTTCTTCAGTTAATTCAAATGGGAAGAGATTGCAGGCTTTTAATTCGATTGTTAATCACAAATTTCTAATAAAAACACTTTAAACAGTTAAGCTGAAAATTACAAGTTTGAAGTGGAATTTGGGTCTGTTTTTAGGTTTTGATTTATGAAAAAGCTTGATTTTTAATTTTTAAACTCTCCACAAGATTTTTACTATGCAACTGTTTTTTTAATGAAAAAAATATCTGCTGATTATAAAATATGTAATCTTCACGTAAAACATATGCATGAAACTTCTTGTTTTCTCGGTTAATCTATAGCATTTTTTAAAGTCAAATAAAAAAAAAATATTTTAATTTAGATCGAGTTTTCAAGTATAAAATTGAGGCGCAAAATTTAAATACCCTTTGAACATGGATTAATTTTCATTAATTGTTGAAACTTATGAATTTACTAAAGAGTTTGGTAGTTTTTGCTTAGTTGATTTGAACATTGAATAAGTTTTTTTTAAGTTGAAGGCTTCTTTCAAAAAACTTTTTCAACTCAAATCATCAATGACTCTCATAATCAAAGGCTCTTGAGCAAATTCAAAGATTTAATCCGTCTTTAAAAGTATTTCCCCATTCATTTACTTAAGGCTTTCATATAAAAAATTCACCTTTACACTTTTGAAAGAATTTGGGATGTATTTTCAAAAGTTAGTTTATAATATAACACTTAAAAAACCAGAAAAGTTAACAATCAAATAATACCAAAACCAAAATTTTTAAAAGTTTTTTTTGTGGACTGTTTGAGTGAAAGTATCATAGAAAAAACTAAGTCACACGAAACCTTACTACAGCACAGGAGGCAGGTCTTCCTAGAGACAATTTTAAAGTTTAAAATTCAAAAGTAGGGGATAGTGGGGTATCAAGGGCCACTTTTTTTTCTTTGTTTCATAACTTCTTTATTATATAAAATAAAAAGAAACGAATAAATGTAAAGATTTTCTACATTTTTGAGGTATCATTATGCATTTTTTATTATTTTTTCAATACATTTTGAGTTGACCCAAAACTGAAATTTCAAAACTCATTTAGTTTTTTTAAAGCAATTTCAGATGAAGAAATAAAAAAAGAGAGTTGTGTACGATCGAATAGTTCCCAAAACCTGGTTCGCGAACGGTTCGGTAATATTCCATATATAGGATTTATGTTCGTCTCTATCGCATTAGAAAAGATGGACAAAACATTTTTCATAATTCTTAATTTGGCATAACAAAACTATACATATAGTATAAGGTTGCCAGAATTATTTCCACTCCCATCCGGGCCTAGCAATTCCGGGCATTTTTTCAAAAAAACCTGGCAAAATCCGGGCATGGATTTCAATTTTTCAAATCCAAAAATCGGGCAAAAACCGGGCAAAATTTAGGTGTTATTATACATAAAAGCAAAGAAAAAATGAAATTAATATTTTATTAATGTAATTGCAGACTTCAAAAAACTTTTTGGAACACTTACATATTTGAAGGTTTATAACAGTAAATCAGCGAAATTATTTGAAACAACCGTTGAAAATTTCCATACCGTTAATCGATTTTGCTGAAACTTACTCAAAAACTTTGATTTTTTTTATGATTACTTTATGAAAATTGTGAAAAAATCCGGGCAATATCCGGACTTTTTTCACTATATCCGGGCAACCGGGCCGGACCGGACTTTCTCGAAATTTTGCATCAAATATCCGGGCAAACCCGGATAAAACCGGGCAATCTGGCAAGCTTAATATAGTAATAACGTATTTTAAGTTCTGAATGTGTATAAAAGCGCCAAAATATAGGTGGCTCAAGATACCTTACAAGCAATGATTTGCAAATTGGTTGTGTTTGTGTGACTTATCGATGTTTCATCCAAAATTCCTTTTCCGCGTGAAAGAACATGACAAAACTCAGATCATAAGCGTATGAGCATTTTTTTTATTATGTACTTTAGGTATCCCACGAATGTAATTTTGCGGGTGTTTGTTTAATTATGTAAGTACATTTTTCCAGGTTAGTTGAATTAAAGAAGCATATGATGCGTATTCAAGACAACAACATAAAGAAAAACATGCTTACGCAAAGCAACAACGATGACCAAGGGATTGCAGTGGAGATAGAATTCTTTGCATTTTTAATGGTAATGATCAAAATTCCACAATTGCTTAACAAATTGTAAAAATTTGCAAAAATTGGCACATTTTCGCTCTCTCTGAGCACCGGTTTCTCTCATTTTAACTTAAACCTTCTAATTCTCTCTAATACAAATTACCATAAATTCAATCATAGGCTGCAAAATTTGTTTGATCATTGACGATGATTCTCCGTTTATCTCAGTCCCCTGACGATGACAGTTGGATTGGGATTTTTATCTCAACACACAGCTGAGATATTTAGAGTGGCTCACGTTACTCCACTCTCCCCTACTATTTTATCAAATAAGACTTCTAGAAGATTTGAAAATTTACGAAGCATTTTTGTGTCTTTTTTTTCAACTCGTGCTCAATCTTTATTTGTGTAAAGTAACATTTAAATTAGTTTAGGACGACTTTTGAGTATTTAATCTGTTTTTTTTTTTCTTAAATTCTATTTGCACTCAGTTATTCAAGAATTGAATGATTTGGGTGTTGAATCGAGAAAACGGTCCCACGGATTAACCTATCGGCAGTATTAGGTGACCTCGGCTGGCTGCTGCATGTTTTCCACCTGAAGCCCGACGTTTGCTTCCTTCCTAAATACCTTTTTCTCCCTCCGTTGCCTCTTCGCTTCCTGTTGTCTCTGTTGCTTCTGGTGCTCGCCAAGAAAAGCATCATATGTATGAGACTTTCTGTTTATTGGTGGTGATGGCTGGACGCAAAGGCAACAAGCAGAAAATTTGTTGTTTTCGTTGTTTCTTTTTTCCCCTGTTTAGGTTTATTATGGTACCCGCAAGTCACTGTTTATTTCCTCTCTGGTAGATATTCAGTGTTTTTTTTTCTTTTCTCACTCACCCACCACCTCACCGACTTTGGTCTCTTTGGGTGACCCTTGGCAGTGGCTTTTAAAGGCCCCGGAGTGTTGTTTTTGTAACCTTTTGTCTTTTGGGCTTATTTTCTCCACGGGAACACTTCAACACATGGCATGGCGGCAATACGATGGTGATTCCTCGGGTATTTCTCATGTGCATGAGAAGAAAAGTGGAAGAATTTTCGATTCACGGTAAACGCCACGGATGAGTGGAAAGGTCTTTGTTTTCCAGTCCCAGGGTGTCGTTTTGTTGCCCTGTGGATCTTCGACCGACCAAAAGACCTCCCTGTTGGCCGCTTTATGGTGGTGTTACACTGAAGAACGAACGTTATCACGTTGTTGGTTTCATTTTATTATTTTTTCGAATTAAGATCATGTTCTTCGTTGGATATTAAAGCGTAGGTGCCTACTTGAAGCATTTTCCAGCAATTATACCTTGATAGGCAACACTTTGTTGTGGTAGTTTGGGATGTATAAAACGATACCAATTCAACTAATTTGTTTTTATTTGTAAGCATTTCGTTTACGCAGAAAATGCTTTTATTCTTCACAAAAATGTGTATTTACTCCGATACAGGAAATCAAATATTTTCCAGCTACACAATTTCCATAGATTAAAAACACATTTTGGAAAAAAAAATTATCATGTATATACAGTTTTCAATCATATTCTATTTCTGAAAATTATTTGAATAAGTCGTGAGTTCAATAATATTTACTAGTTGCTGGAATATAAGGCAGTCAATCGAAAGTTTACTTTTTCAGCGATTAAACAATAACAAAAAATACTTCTTGAGTTTTAATGGACATTAAACTTGAATTACTTTTATTTAAAATTCAGCTTTAGATAAAATTTTATACTCAGCTGTGATTGATGATTTTTTCAACCATTTTAACGTGGGAACCACTTACCTGAAAAGAGAAATAGAAAAAAAAAATGAATCAGTATAAGAGTAAATAATAAAAACCGAATGGAATGTGGCATTGAACTTTTCACAGAAATCCTATTGTTTTGTCAATTTATAGCAATTTTTTTTTGATGATTAGTCCAGGCGTACAATAGAGGTCACACCAAGGCCATGCGAACGAGGAGGGGGGAAGCTGGTTTAGGGGCTCTACATGAAGATTTTACCAAGTAAATTTTCAGTTCAAGAAATTATTTTACCCTTGTTATGGAAAATTATTTGATTTTGAATGGCGTTTAAAATTAATTGTAAACAAACATGACAGAATGTATGCAAACCTCTTCAAATGACATTTCACTTTACGACATTATATGGCAATCACAAATTATATCTTATTTTTAATTGTAAATTTCGATCTGGAATTCGATCAATCTCAAATCTTGACAAAAAAACCCTGCCTCGTCTTTAAAATGAGTTTTTAACAAGAAGTGTAACTGAACAAGTTAAGAATTTAAAACCAGCCATTTTAACTTCTTAATTCATTCATATTTATAACTCTTATTTCACACATCGACAAGTTGGTAGCCGTATGACAGGTGTTGACTACTCACGATAGTGGACACAATAAGAGAAAAAATTTAAAACCTAGTATTCAATACTTGATAACTAAACAGTTTCATTGTCATTACAAATTTTAAGCTAATAGGGTAAAAGCACTAGTTATTGAACAGGTACCAGATATTGAACACTAGTAAAACATTTACTAATTAAAACAATAATATACAGTAGAAAAATGAATCAAAATTCGTTGTGCCACTGTTGAAGCATTTTCTACCTTTGTTCAAATTTATATCAAGAATCTCGGACTCTTTAAGCCACATTCGCCGAAACTAGAATATGTGTTCAAATTTTGGCTTGGTTTTTCGACTGGATGAAGAAAACAGCCTATTTTTGATTGGGGGAAAAAGGGATAAAAGACAAATAAATGTCTAAGATAATGATATGAGTGTTTTCAACTAAGTCTTTTTGAATGATTTCTGGAAGAGTGGCAGCCTTTATTATCCTTATTTTCTTAAAATTTAACAAATTAAAGTGTTCAATCATTGGATCACAGAAAACGCCAATGTTTCAATTATTAAACGTTCAATCTTGCAGTACTCGTTTCGTGAAGAAATGCATGTACCAGTTATTGAACAAACATCGGTTGGTGTCTGGAAATATAAACAAACTGTTTCTTGGTTGCTAACTTAACCAAAATCGCCCCTGCAAGGCATACTATCAAGCGAAAATACCCCTAAATATATGCAATGATACTCAATGTTTACGTGTTCAATAATTAGAACATTGCCTGTTCAATATTTGATTCATTGTGTTTAATCATTGGGACAAAAGTAATCTTGAATGAAAAGGCTTCAATAATAATTTCAAAACATATTCCCGCGAAAAAAATATATCGATTCGAAGCTGAGAAATAACTTAAGCTACGCTATCAAAATTTTATCAGAAAAACCTTTCGTTATTATTTATTGGCCACAAATGTGTTGAATCCCAAAGATGGTGTTCAATATATAGTGTTCTTACCCTATAAAATAATTTTCAAAAAATCAAATTCAGTCTCCATTTTATTTTGTGTTTTTGGTCATCTGAATGCTCAACTTCACATTCAAGAGGCATTAAAAAGACACAAAAGGCCACACAATTCACATATTTCCAAGCTGCTAGGAATTTAAGAGCTAATTTTGAATGATTTGAGTGTCCTGAATCCAAATATGCAATTATTCTATTTTCCATCAGCTTTTTTTCTAAATGGCATTTGAAAATAAATAAAAATCATTACAGAAATGTCTGCACTGCTAAATACAAAAAATCAAAATATCACTAAACTTTAACTTTAAAATGAAATTAATTTTGAATCTGTTACTTTAATTTATCAGCCTTATCGGTGAAAAGTCATGTCCTTTTTAGTAGGGACATCGTAAGGTTATGAAAATTTTTTTATATTAAGCACCCTGGAGGTTTGATTAGAATTTATTAAGAAGCGTTATCATCACATATCAAATGTATGTTCCACACCATTTTTTATTTCATCTAGTGTTCAATCCATCTTTAAAAATTTCATAATCTTAAGATGTCCCTACTAAAAAGAACATCACTTTTCACCGATAAGGCCGATAAATTTAAAGTAACAAACATATTTAACGGTGATTATTCTCTTAAAATAATTTTGAACTTTCCCAAGACCGTAAGTCATCTAGACTCCTACGTAAAATGTTATAGAACTTTTCTATTTGTTAATTTTTTCCCATTTTGTTAAAAACAAGAGTTTTAACGAATTTAAAAAAAAGTTTTTAACCTAGTTGAATTTTGCATATTTAAAAAAAAAACTTATTTTTGCTGGCCTTAATAAATTTGTCAAATCAATAAATCTTATTTTTTTTTCACTTTCTTCAGTAATGTCAGAAATAGTTGAAATGATGATGATGATTTCCAAACTTTAAAGAATTGTAAAATTTAACTTTTTTTGGAACAATCATCATCATCATCATCCAAATATTTTTCCTTAATTGAATGAAATTCCAAATCAATTATCTTTATATATAGATTTGTAAGCTCACTCAAACTGATTCATCTCTAACCTTATTAACTTCATATCACCAAAATTAGAGGTTATAGAAAAAAACTGACTAAAGATTGCCGTTCCGGACGCCAAGATCTACCAAATCAATCATTAAAACATAGGCAAAATAGATATTACAAGGAAAACGTTACAAATGATGTAAAATCTTTGCTCGTTGTATTTCATTGGTTTTTATATATTCTTAATTACTGATAACGTACGATCTTCGTTTCGCTAACAACAGTAATAAGGTTATCAGATTAGATGTTCTTGTTTGAATAAAATAAAATCTCAATATTACTTACACTGTAGAAAAATACCTTTGCTTGCAGAGTACCGTTACTGATAAGGTAAGAACTCAACTTCATAAACGACATGAAAGTTTCTTTCGAATCCCGTTATTAAATAAACACGTTGACCAGTTAAAGTTAAAGTTAAAGTTAAAGGCAATGTAATAAAAAAAAGCTGGCGGTTTAAAAGAATTATTCCTTTTCGTTGTACAATAGCCTAAAATTCAACACATAAAAATTCAAACCAATTTCCTATTTGAAATTTTTTGATATTCTTTGATACAACTTCAATCTGCGAATCAATTATTTTCCATGCGAGTAAATGTTGATCAAAATTTATTTTCGTATTTTATAAACCAGGAAGATAAAAAAATACTGTTGAGCCCATTGAGGAATCTCTCGTTATAAATCAGTGTATCATATTAGTGCAAGGTAATTGTGTCAAAATTTTGCAAATATTCGTTCAAAAAACAAATACCGTAAACCGGGGTAAGATTGATCGCTTTTTTCAATATTTTTCGATTATTTTTTCTGTTAAGAGGAATGTGGCATGTTTAATTTTTTCAAAACCTGTGCTGGACTCTTATGAACGTATACCATGGTTGCAGAAATTTATTAGACTACCTTAAATTTGATTTGAAAATCGATCTCGTCTTTGTTTATAACTTGATGCTTTGGGGTAACATTGATCAGTCTCTATTTTGACGATTTTAACGAGTTTTCTTGATCATAAAGGATACAAAACCCCTTCATAATAATAACAAATGCTAGTTTATCAATTGCTAAGGCAGTTCGGAACAAACTCAAAAGATTTAAAATTAAAAATGAAACTCTACAAAATTGAACACAACCCTTTCGGTGGTTTAGAAATACTAAATTTTTAACTTTTGGTCCAGTAAATTCTGAAATAAACAATGCTGAATTTCGGTGTTTCTTGGTTTAGATTTCTTCGCGGCCCAAAAAAACAACATCGCGTTCCTCAATGTGTTAAGGCTGAACAACAATTAAAATCGAAAGATGGACAATGATGCTGCATAAATTAAGGGGCTAATTTTTTAACATTAACTACTTATAAAATTTTAACTACAAAAAAAATTCTCTAGACCCTCACACTATTCCCTTAAATTTTAACCATTTGATAGGATTTCTAGCCTTTTGTCCTAGACTGGTTTACTCTTCGAAAATGTCCTTATTTTTTAAATATCAAAAATTTACCACAAAATTCAACAAAAACTACACCAAAAGTATACATTCATTAAGGAAAATTGTTGTCCCGCATAAGTCAACCTGCTGCTTCTAAACCCTTTTATTTCTTCAGGGAGGGTGTTTGTTTGCGAGCATTTGAAAAAATAGACATTTCAAGATTTTGAAATTACATTTTTAATAACATTTGAAATTTTCAATAACAAACCAAGTTTTTCCCAATTTGAAACTCAACTTATAGGTTTTTAATCGTATAAAAAGTTTCATGATATTTTAACTTTAGACTTAGTTATTGATCGTTGTGTGGAAATATTTCATGTCAATCAAAGTTACCCCGCTGATCAATGTTAACCCGCTTAACGGTACTTGTGATAAGTTATTGATTATTATGAAATTAATTTCTCATTGCCAACTGCAACTGCTTAATGCTGAAATAAAATATGGAAATATCTTATTTTTATACTATTTTATCCGATACGAATGAAATTTGATTTTTATCGTTTTTTGAGAATAGTAACAAATTGGCAAAACAGAGGGTATGAATAAAATGAAAATTGTCTTTTATTCTTCGAAGGGCAATATTAATTTTTTCAATTGATTAAAAAAAATTCAGAGCAGATTTTAACTGATTTAAGAGTATTTTTTAAATTTGTGCATTTTTTTTTTGAAAAAAACTGTTAAGTATTGCAAATATATTGAAAGGCTTGCTTAAATGGTCATGGCTACGAGTAACTTTGACAACTGAGAAAATGTTACAAATGTTTTTTCTTGGTTTGTTTTAACAGTTCTACGGAAACACAGTAATTTGACCAAATATCAATAGAATGTTTAACCAAAATTAATCTCAGATATTTTTGTAAACAAATCTTACTGCAGTCTTATACACAGATTAAAAATCAATTTAAATTTTTAATATTAAAAATTTGAACGCTCTTTTGTAATGTCATATATAAATAAGTTATATTTTTTTCAATTTTACCTTCCAAAGCTGTTCGGGGCAATATGACCCGAAGCGCAAATTTCAATCATCATTATTATCATTCCAATATACTGATGAACTGAGATTTTTGAGAAATTGAGTACGTTCTATGAAAATGATAATCAAATTAATGAGAAAAAACTTAATTTTGAGTTTTGAAATGGGTTCATTTAAAAATGAGATACCGAAAAGCAAAGATGAAAGATGAATGTCGTTTTTTAAGTAAGATTCTTTATATACCGGAAGATCCGAAATCGCGGTCAAAACTTACATTGGAAATCTACATACTCATACATCGTTAGAAAGTTTTATTCTTGACAATTACAAAAATCAAAAGAACACTCAAATTTAACAAAGCTGTCAAATGTTAAAAATATTTAAAAAAAAATTGTTTTTCTGGACTTTTCTCATTCGAAACCAATCTCTAATATCCTGGTAAAACATATCGACTTTATTTTGAAATATTGAGGAACTAGAATAAATTACCTACACAATGAATCTCAAATCAACAGAATCAGTCAACATTTGCGGCCAGGGGATCGCCAACAATCAACAGGTAAAATTTTCTCGAAGCGGCAATTTTGCGAACAGCTTTGGAGGGTTAATTTCCGAAAAATTGTCGAATGACACTTTTTCTCATTTTAGCAATGTATGTCTTAAATAAAAAAAAATCTTGGCAAAATCTTGATTCTTCATGAAATAAATGATAATAAATATATTTAAAACAAGTTTTTAGCTTTCGTGAGAAGGAATGGATTGGTCGATCTTGGATCGATCTATGGAACATCGATTTTTTCAACTCAGATTTTCCATTTTTAAGATCGATTTTTGAGCATGATAAAAATCGATTAGATTGGTTTATTTTAGAATCATTCATTCGATACTTTGGATTCCTTTTATTCGCTGAGCCGAGTTATTTAGATCTAAATTTTCAATTACCTATTCAATGTCAAAGAGTGTAAACTGTTGGGCATTTAGTCGATTTTGATATTTAACATTAGATTGGAGTTTTTGGAATCTTGATATGGATTTTTTCAAGTGATTGAAGATTAAGCGTTTGAAAGCATTTTATTCTACAAAAGATAGAAGGTTAATGCATCTTTGAATCTTCATTTTCTTTTTTGTCCTTTTTTAAACAAAAATTTAATAAAATGGATAGGATCGATCTTTTCTAGATCGATCTTCAAGCTTCAATTTCTAAGGGAGATCAATCCTACGACCGTCCATCTGAATCGATCTTAGAGGTCTATCTTTTCCTGAAGAACGAACAATCATAGTCAGGACCCATTCCAGGCATTCCCAGCATTTCACCAGTTCTTATTTTTTTATATTTACGAAAAAATAAATTTCACTCTTTTAGAAGTAATGTTTCCAAACTTCACATTTATCATAACTTATTACGTTCTATTGTTTATTGAGAACGAACGAATTGGAAATGTGAAATTTTCAGAACAAAAAGTTTAAAAGGGGCAATTGAAAAACTTATGCGGTAAAACTGTGATCGAGCCCAAGAGTAAAAGCTCGAACTCACGGACATCGGCTCTGGAAGCAACTGATTGCCAACTGAGCTATATCACAAGCCCCTTTTCGGACAGAAATGAAGGTGGACAGAAATTGTACAGATAGTGAAAAATGTTAATACGGGCTTGCAGAATTTCAAACTATTTTTGTGATTCTAAAACTCAAATGGAGTTTCTTAATTGAAATTATCTATTTGGTTTAGTTGTATAAATTATGCTTTCTGCAAAAATCGGTGGATATCAAATTGAAATTTATTTAAAGGTAATCACAATTAATTCCCTTTTTTCCAAAGTTTATCATTATTTATTAAAGTCTTGAATCACAGGCAACGGAAAATTGATTGATTTTTTTTCTTTTCTATGTCCGTTTTCCTCAAGCAAAAATAATCAAAAACTGAATTTCATTAACTCTCTAAATCTCGCTTTTATACGGAGTTCACTACAATCTGTATTTAAAGCAAGCCAACACTGATTTTAACTTATTAATTCATTCTAATGGTTACTGTAAGACAAGCAGTTTTCAAAAACTAAAAAAAAGAAAACCTTAAAATGAGAAAACTAGAAATATACCTAATTTTTTATTAACATTAAATCTATCTAAAATGATTATTGACAATTTAGTCTTTAACTATTCTGGTTTTCCTTTTGAAAAAAAATCACAAACCTTTGATAGAAAAGAATAAATATAAAAACCTTCTCAAGTAAGGTTGCCTGATTTCCCAGTTTTATCCAGGTTTGCCCGGATATTTAGTACAGAATTTTGGAACAGTCCGGTCCGGCCCGGTTGCCCCGAATTCATTGAAAAATGCACGGATTTTTTCTGGAGTTATTCACTTTATTTGGCAAATCACATAAAAAACAACAAACGGCTCCAAAACGAAATTTTTTAAGCAAATTTCATAAAAATAATTATGAAAGGTTTCTTGGAAATCTAAAATACAATTCAAAATCTGAGGATGAGTTTTTATAAAATTCAAATTTTTATTTTTTTTTCTTGATTTTTGTTGAGTTATTTTTGATTTTGACCAAATTTACTCGGATTTTGCCCGGATTTATGTCGTCACTTTTAAAATCAAATGCCCGGATTTTGCCAGGTTTTTATATACATTGTCCGGTTTTTCCGGCTCGGATACGTGCTGAAAAAATTCTGGCAACCTTAGTCTAAAGGCGGGTTTTAGAAAAACGACAACGACAAATAAGAGAAATGGTTGCAACCCATTTTTTGAGAATAAAAAAATGGAGAAAAGGTTTTCTAAACGATAATGTTATTCGTAAAACTTAAGTGGCATGTAATCATAATACTAAACCTCTGTGATTTGTTCAGCGAAAAAATGGGTTTAAGAGGTTCAACATTAAATACTAATTAAAAGGAAAATTAGAAAGTTTGACTACCAGTAGGAGTCCTACGCTTCTGAAGCACCTTTTGGAAAATTGGTCACCCCAATGGGAAATTTGATTGCAACTGTTTTGGAAACATTCCCACGGAGCAGAAAGATTTTTTTTAAATTCGAGGGTACACCGACTAGGAAAAGTTTTAATTTTTTTACGCAGCTCCATCATTTGAAACTGCTCTGCTTTGGATGCTCAGAATCGAATAACTAAAGTATCTGCCAGTGGCAGATCCTTTATAGATAACAATTTTCCGATTTTTTATAATTATTTGTTAAAACCTTATGCTGAAAAATTTTGTTTCTTGAAAGAATAAAACTCCTGAAATGTTCGTTTATGTTTGAATGTCCCAGATATATGCAAACTAAAGGTAAAAACACCCTCAAATCAGTATAGAGCAATTGTCAGCTACAAGATCATTCACGCCATATCCATCTGCATCAATATCGAACACTCTTTGATGCGTTAAAGGCACGAGCTTCATTCATCAAACTGCTGTCGCCATCAATGAACCTCGAATAAGTCACAGCCCAGTCGGAAGGCGTCAAACGGCTTCCAACTTATTGTGGTGACGTCCGTGCATAACATCATTATAATTTTGCTGTCGGGGTATTTTTTTCCTACTTCCAAGCAATGGTGGTTCTTTTTCCATCAATGGTGGCGCCTCCAGCCTTCGCTGACAGCTATCATCATACTCTTCTTACTTGGAACTTTGATTGTGGGACGTAAATCTTTGTGCTGCAAATAATTTGAAGGCATAACAATCGTAGATATATTTGCTCATAGCTATTACAGCATCTCAATTGTGTTGATTGCTCTTGTCCTTAAAAGGAACTGATGTCCAATTTTTCTTTCCAATTTTGGACTCGTTGAGACACGGAATTCGATAATTGGATCACAAGTTTCGATTATGCTTAACAGTTGCTCAAAAAATTTTTTTCAAAAACAAACTTGAAGACAACGATAAAATTATTATGCTACAAAATTTAAAAAAAAATTGATTAACTATACAAATTAAACAAAAAATCATTCAGAAAAGTTAGAGATTGTTGGATCCAAAACAAACAAAATTTATATTTTCCCATTGAACCCACCGCCAACATAGCGATTTGAATAATAAAGCTATGTATCTCCATTAGGCTTATCGATGCTCGTTCGTCACCTCGATTAAACGCTCGATATAGTTTAAATGGTGTTAATAATGGACCAGGTCTAAATCAATTACGCCCTCTATCACGACGAGTCTAAAGATTGAATGGGTAGCTGGTTTGGGAAGGTCTGAAGCGAGGATCGAATCGGAGGACCCCAGCTTTGGAGCCAACTAACAGCAATCTGACTAAGCTTGTGTCATTTAAACACTATACTTAGGACATTTATCTTGGTTGGAGAAAACGCCACCGTAGGATAGCCGTGGGTTCCGACAGACCCGACGAAGTGGACAAAGTGATGTTTTTTCTCTCTCCTTTTTTCAAACTAAACTATGCTCTGGGCTGGGCTCTCTCTGGGAAGAGGTGCTACCCACTAGCAATGTTTATGTTTATGCTACCGTTTGCGTTCCTTTCGTTGGCTGGAATTGGAGATAGCAGAAAGCTGCTTCAGGGTTGAATTTTGTTTGACGGCTTTAAGCTTTTCTGATGAAGTGTTTGGATAGTTCGTTTTGCGGTTGGTGGGTAGAATATCACTTTAAGTTGAATCACAGTACTGCTTTGCACCCACTTTTTTTTTGGACGATTAGAATTGGTGTTGAATAGGATAATAAAAATGTTGAATGGAGTTATCTAACTATGCGCCGAATATTTGTAGAAGATATCAACTTGCAGCTGTTTCTACTACTGATGGAAAGTCAGTGTAATGGTAAAATTTATTACTCTCCTGATTTTCAGGTTTCTAAAAGCAAAAATAAACATGAATTGGATTTAGAGTAGTTAAATATGAGCCTTTTGAATTAAAACTCTAAAATTGACGTACAAAAACCCTACCTCGTTTTTAGAATGAGTTTTCATTAAGAAATGTAGCTTAAGAAGAACTGAGTTCAAATGTAACTATGTAACAGCCTAGATAACCAGAAATCGTAAAGTAGTGTTCATTGTATAAACATCATGTTGTAGCTAAACCAAGTTATATTTTATAGTTTATGGTTTGTATAGTTCATTTTATACGATAACATTTTGTTAATCGTATAGAAATATCAATAAAATTGTTTTGAATCGCAGTAGAATTGTGTGAAGCTCAATATTTAATCTCACTACAACTCAAGCAATCTACAATCAAGCAATCTTTCATGCTTGCGATCTATGATGACATATTATTTCCATGAAAGGTCGTACAGTAATTGTGAGAACATCGTATAATGGAATTCAAACAATCTATTCGTACTTGTAATTCAAAGTCGCTTATTGAGATAAACTTAATCGGTAAATAATTGTTAATAATTCAATTCCTATGCTAAGTAATATCGTAATCATCTTATGTCAACAATTGCAAAAATTGCATTGTTGATTGTAATAGAATCGTCTATGAGATAGGTTTAAGTTATATATATAAAAAAACGGCATCTATAAATAGTATTGGAGTCCGAAATGATGCAGTCAGTTGTATTTTATATGATCGACTGATTTTTAAACGGAACTCTCAATTGTACATGAAGTATCGAAGGACAGGGATCGGAACGTTGTGAGTTCGAGACTGAGGGAAGATTGATCAACAACATATGCATTACTAAACCAACAGTTAAAGTTGAGGACGTTCACAACATGACAATATGCATACGCAGCATTTGTTAATTGGCATTCAGTATTTATATAACAAAGTTCATCAAAGACACAAAAAGTTGTATATGGTTCACGGCAATTCATAGTAAAATCGGGAAAAATACAATTGTTTTGGGATACAGTAACAATAAATTGTAATCAAATTGTAAGACAGGCAATAGAAAGTTGTAAGTTGTACAATCCTAAGATTTTGTGCAAAGCAAAGTTGCTATCAAATTGTTGAAAACGCAATACAAAGTTTAATAGTTTCAAGTTGAGCAAAATTTGGTCCGTATATTGCCTCCACTTTGGTACGTACAGGCTCATATAGAATATTCTATACAACTTTTTCAGATTGTACAAAAGTGTGTATATCTCAGAAACAACTGAAATATACAGACCAAAATGTTCACTGGTAGGCGTTTACCTCTAACGATGGTCCACAGAATTAGCAAAACAAATCTAAAATCGTATATCCTCAGCTTTGATGCTAAAAATTTTGATTTAAAAAAAGTTTGTGAATTTACAAAGGTTATGCTGATAAGAATTTTTGCCAAGAAACTAATTTCAGCCTTAATTAATTTTTTTTTCTTGTTTTTCTCAATACTCAAGATCACATTTTAATAGGTTTTGATAAATAACACAAGGCAAAAAAAAAAATACATTTTTCCGCAGTCTTGACTTAGTTGGGATCCCTGATTCTAAAAATGCAATTTTTCTATAAGCTTTTGTTATCAACTATCAACTTTCCTCAAATTTTCTAGAAATTTTGAGTTCTGGGAAAAAAGTCATAGAAGTTTTCAATTTTTCTACTTTTCCTCATTCAACGAATTCTGAAAGCAGTTTCGATCTTTGAACGAACTTTCAAAGAAGATTTAACCAAATTTGATTTAAGATATTTTTCAAAGCATAAATCTAATGGCTTAGCAGGTTTCAACAAATTTTTAAAATAAAATCAAGTTTTTATTTCGAACTTCTGCAATTTTGTTAAAAATACTTGTACCTAATGTTATTTTTCCAAATTTTCAAAACTGTTGAATTTTAGTTTTCTATATCATCAAAATATTATTCCTTAACACATTAATTCAACACTCATTACATCAGAAAACACTGCACCAAATTGTACAAACTTAGTATTAATGAGTTACCAACGTGTTGTGTTAACTTTTGACCATTATAGTATCATAATTAAATTTATAATGTTCGAGTTATGCTACACTTACAATGTAGCACACAAACACAATTGCGGAGAGCGAAAAAACGAGATTTCTTGAATTGATCCGCAAAGTGTTAATTTAATGAAGTATAATAAACGAAATCAGAATCAGATTTTTACTGAAATGTAGGTTTGATAATAATCAGTTATCAGTGATTGATTTCTCTTAAAACTGACAAATTTTAAAACTCCACATCACAAAAACTAAATGTAATAGTCCAAATTTGACAAAAGATTCGAGTTCAGGACGCAAGGATATACCAAATTAATCATTAAAACATAAAAACCAAAATGCTTCTCCCTTGAAATATCACTTGAATTCTATAAATAAGTTTTTTATTGAGAAAACAATTCTTCACAAATTATTAAAAAAAACTTATCTATTTAATCTTCATATTTTGTTTTAATTTTCAAATTAATTTAACGAAATATATAATACAGGATATTCAATTTTTAAATATATTTACAGATTTTTAAATCTAAACTTTAAAAAATTTTTAGAACTATTTTTGAAAAAATTGATATGTTTTTCGATTCTGAATTTTTGGTGTTTTTAAATATAAACCTTTTATTGTTTTCCATATGAAAAATTCACATTTCAAATCGTGATTATTTTTTTCAAATTTAAAAACACTACAGCAGAATGAATAATAAATTAAAATTATTATCATTTTAAATTTTACCTGATCTGATATTATTTTAGAAATCATTGTATTTCCTTAATCTGTTTATTGGGAATATTTATTTCAAATTTTCGAAACTAGGCTGATTTGAAATTATCATTGAAGTAAATTTCTAGTTCAGAAAAAGAAAAATCATTTTGAAAAATTTATCAACGCATTACCGAAAAAAGCATTGATTTGAAACTTTCATTGTGATCTGATTGGGAAGTTTTGAATTATTTTATCGGTAAATTAAATATTTTTTGAGTTTTTGTGGTAATTATGTGTGTGAAAATTATGTAATAAAATCATTTCCTTTTTTATGTAATGTGTATTTTTGGTATTGTTATTATTGACGATTTTATACTAGTGTCTCCATTTTCCGGCCATTATTGCGTTCCCAGGAATCGGGAAATCTGGGCAGCTTTTTCCCGGAAATTCCTGGGTTTCTGGGCAAAATTTAAAAAGGATATTTTAACCCTCTACCGAAATAATTAAAGCCAAACACATCTATGTTTATATTATTTTTACTTTTTTTAACCTGATTCATTAGTTTTTAAAATTTACCATATTTTCAAACCATTCAAATTAAAAAAAACTATCTACTATCAAAACTTGATTTAGTTTTGTTCTGAAAGGGAAAATTTATACCGAACAAATTTTTATTTCTTCCATAATTAATGCTGCATCTGTTGCTGTTTTTGTGGCATTTTTTCCATTTTTTCCAATGCAATAGGGACGAACATAAACCTTGCTTAAGGAGTATTGCCTAAACGGTCATGAGCCAGAAATTAGGGACTATTCGATCATACACAATTCTCTTTGTTATTTCCTCATCTGAAATTGCTTCAAAATAACTAAATAAATTTAAAAAAAATCAGTTTTGGGTCAACTCATATACTTTGCATGTTATTTAGTTAATTTGGATTTAATGGCCCAGGTTTCCCCACAGTTTTTCAAAATCCAAAAAAAATACTTTCTCTATAAGTCAGAGCTCGGGAAATTCATGTATTAAAAAAAATAAGAAATGTCAAATGATACCTTAAAATGAGAAAACCTTTCCTTTTTTTAATCTTTATAATAAATAAATTATGAAGCAAAGAAAAAAGTGGCCATGATACCTTACTATCTCCTATTAATTTTGGTCCACGTATATCTTCTGAAAAAAAAACTTTAATCTTAACAAAACCAGCAACATAAAAAACAAAGTCTGAGATATATTAACGGATTTTTTTCAAGAAAACATCAAGTTTAATTAAGATCATATTAAAAATGGCTACGTAAGCAGTCGAACATCGTCCTGTAGATGGGCAACATCGAGCCTCAAATCGTATACAAAAAAGTACCATATTTAACGGTGTATAAAAGGAAGTACTCTACCAAAGAGAGGGCCTCAAAAAGACAAAAACCGAAGCAACACTTCAAGTTTTATAAAAGGCTATAAGACCATGTTTCAGTTTCATAAGAGTTCTGGAGAGCTTTATAACAATCTGTGTTACTTGAGAAGACCATTTCAAACTGTCGATTAAAAATCGTTTTAAAAACACCGAATCACGTTCACATCATTATGAAAAAATCATATTTTTACTGTAACTTCAACTATTCCTAACTAACTTGATATCCGTTATTAAAGCTTCGTTTATTCATCAGAATTTTTATTGAGGTGCTAAGGGGTGTATGTGCCCAAATTAAATTTTCGAAAAAACGCGCATTGAAGGTTACAAGGTTCTCGATTCTCATATATGTTTAGGATTCGATCGAAAAAGTCTTTGTGGAAAAAATGAGATTTGCATCAATCGTAGATTGCGATATGAAAATTGGTATACTTAATTCAAAATTGATGATTTAAGCACTTTCATCTCTTTTATCTTTAAACGTACTCATAACATAAGTACGTTAAAAAGTCAATCTTACAAATGCCAAACACTCATGAACTGTACTATTTTTTTATAATCTATTCTGCAGTGAACGAACTTGAAAACTTTGGGAAAAAGCGGTGCTTTTTAAAAATTTGGAAACCATGAAATTATGCTAATCTCCATTGTAACCAGACTATCCGATATTTGTGGGATGAATAACTATTTGGTGTAAATCATTAGAAGCATTTTATTTGGTTTGATTTGAGCTTCAAAACAGTTTTTTCTGTGAGATTTTTAGCAATATTTCAATCGTTTACAAATCACTTCGAAGCGATTGAAGAAGATTTGGTATAACCACAAGCAAATAACAGGAATTACTTTATAATGCATATGCAAAATTTTTTCCATTTATTTGATTTCTTCAAATATTGAAGAAAAAGTTTTGTTAGGACTATGACACGAATGCCATAAAGATGGTAAAGTGTCACTAATAAAACTAAAAAAAAAGGTTTGGCTCGCTAACTAATCTCTTTTTGAATATTTGGCCCGTCTGTGAAAAATGTTGGCCACCCATGATTTAAAAAAATGGTTTAGTTAAAAGCTCTTTATTCGAAAAAAGTGCGGTAAGTTAATTATTGGACTTGGAGAAATATGGATCCAAAGAAATGAGTTAATCAACCTTCAAAACCGACTGCTTCTTGATGCATAAACTTGTCGAAATTGAGAAATATTTTTCAATTTAGATAGAAGTTTGATGGATAGATTTAAGGATTTCCATACAATCTCGTAATTGTCAGGTTACTGACCGTTTGTTACAAATAACGTTATATTTTGCCGATAATATCAACCGAATAATCCTTCTTAGTTGTAAAAAAACTTACCTTTTTCATTTTCATATTGTGTTTGAATTATCAGATAAATTTACCGAAATATATAAAATCTTTTTTTATATATTACCGCATAATTTAGCCAATTTTTTTGTAATGTTTTTAATAAGTTTGTTTTTGCTTTTCAATCCTGAATTTTGTGTTTTGAAAAAAAAATCTTCTTGGGAGCTTTTAAATCGTAATTCTTCTCCAACCAATTTTCTGCCACATTAAAAAAAAGTGCTCTTAAATTATTTTTAAACTGTCATTAAATTGTGTTTAGACTTAATGAGGACACATTATAGTGACAAATTAAATTAAAAAAAATTATGAATTTCGCAGATTTATGAATTTGCAGATAAAAGCTGGTTACATTGAAGAAAATAACTAATTGAAATTTGAACAAAAGGTTTCAAACAAATTTGTTCTGAATTTGGTATATTTGAGTGTTGATGAATTTTATTAAAAGCATGTGAGCCAATTTTTGGTAATTAGATATTGTAGGTTTGCTTTTAAATTTGAACAATCTCAAAAAACATTTTTCAAAAGCTTACAAGCTTCGTGAAATTTGTAAGGATTGGTGCCAGAAATCAGCCTTGAATTTTTAACCAAAATTTTGTTTCAGCTTAACCTAAGGATAGGTTATTGGTGATTAGGCATTTTTTTTTTCAAAAAGTCATAATTTTGCAAGATTAGAAAAAAAACTGGCATTCTACTCAAGAGTAAAGAATTGTACGTCTCGGTGGTCTAGTGGTTAGCGTAGTATGGCTGTAATCGCTGGACCGTTGATGGCGTGGGTTCAATTCCCGTCTCGGTACTGGGGGTTTAATGTTAATCTTAAGTTGCCCACGTTTATTCAGTCTGTGAAGCCTAAATCGGATAAAACGGTGTAGGGGAAAGTCAGGTAAGACGGACACCTTAAGGTATCATCGCAGTTTTTGTGCAGATGGGCATTTTAGGCTGTTTGCTATCGCGTTAAGCATTGAAATTATTAATTTTCCTTCATTAAGACTTTTTTTATAGCAATCTTGCATCCTTGCGAATTGCATTTATCAAAAATGGTTGGGTTAAACGGATACTACGTAGAAAAGGTACATTTTGCCGAAAAAAAATCTGTTAATGTAAATACTTTTGTGAGTTAAGTATTTGAGAAAGCTTTTAAACCAAAATGGAAAACATTGGTCCGAAACCGCTAGCGAAATCACGTAGTTTTTGGAATTCCGTATTAAATAGGCACTTTTTTAACCGGGGATTCACTTTTAACAGTTTTTTTGGCCCGTTTTGAGATTCTGAGTGCTTTTCAACCAACAGTTGCTTCTGCCAAGGTCTTTTAAATGTATATGTAGGATCAAAACGATGAAAAATTTAGAATACCTGGAGGAACTTATGTGTCCGTCTTACCCGACCTAGCAACTTTTATTTGAATACGTTTGTAGCTCCAGTCCGTTGACCTAAATTCACTGGTTCTTCTTTGGGTGGTCAATGAGAAGCCTAACGAACATTCCACCGTTGAAAACGATTGAAATTTCCAAAAATGTTGCGAGTAAAGGGCTATTTTCTGAATAGCATAAATCACATCAAATGTTGCATCCTCAAAGTTATTGTTTGTTTTGTTTTCTGTAAGGAAGCCTTTTTTTTTCTTTATTTAGCTTATATTAACCGTATAAGTTCGAAAGCTGTTGTCGGCTACTTAGTTCGTATTAAGTTAAAAATGTATGTGTACGTATTCTAAGCAACTTAATCTATCTTACGTTACTACACGTTGTGGACTACTACTCAAAAAAGGGATAATGAAGGGAAAGGATAATGGGATTGGTGAAAGGAAAGGGTAAAGGGAAAGGTAAAGGTAGGATAAAGGCAGAGCTGCGTAGCTAGGAAACCATTTCCTAGCCTTGCTAGCTGTTAATCAATAAATGGTCTTGAAAGTGTTGATACATTTAGGCATACATATTCCCATGATTAGATTTGTGCCAAACATTGTGATATTCGAAATATTGAAAGTGTCCGTTTTACCCGACTTTCCCCTTTGTCTTAAAAAAGGTCTAGTTTTTATTTAATTCGATTAATAACCCTATCAAAATCACAAAATGAAAACGTGTACCAAAAAGTTTAAATCAAATAACATAATTTTTGAAAATTTTGATTATTTTAATTTTAATTTAATTTTTTACTTTTTAAGTTTTGATAAACCTTTGCCTGCCTACGATTTTTCTAAATTCATTGTATGCGACCTTTCGAAAACGCATGCCGGCACGATGCGTGTTAACAATGTGGTACATGATAATTAATCTACGCAGGGGGTTTGCACCAGAGAAAAAAAAAAATCGAGCTGATGTAATTAGATTAATTATCTAAATCATGGCTCAATTACTTTTCAAATCATGATACAGACAGAAGAAGGAGGAAAAAGTTTACGCAATTTTAAGCCGTGAATTGATCATCAGCGTGATAACATTGATCCATCCAAATAGGAGGAGGTTCATAGATACCAGAGTAAAAAACGCGAATTCCGGCAGCACAGCGGCTTCTCGTTGTTGATTCGTTTATCGCATCTTCGCGGTTTTTTGCTTTGCCTAATTCGAAAACATTCATCATCTACGCACCCAAATGTTAGCAGCAGCAGCAACGCGATTCATTTCCGGGCGGTCTCTCTCGCTCTGCTATTGGATGCGATCTTTAAATTTGTATGAATGTAAGCGGAAAATTGGCGATGAATGAAACAATGCTCGTTTGCATACTTGAGCCAAATTGGGGATATAATGTGTGTTACTGTGAACTAGTGGCATCAATAACACAAATTTCTTTCAAAATTGAATATATATATATTTTTTTTATCAATATTACACTCATTTTTTTAACGCTTTTCTTTTTTTCTTTTCAGGTAAACATTGGTTCAACTGATCTGCACCTCCATGAGGTAATCCGAAGTCTGTATTTGCTGCGAATTTTCGGGTGAAATCTTACGGTACGTGAAAGTGAGATAACACACAACCTGATTGTCGCAATTATTTAACCAGAGAAAGATTAAGTGAACACTTAAGGTCTTTTGTGGGGAACATAACTCAACAACAACAACACCTGAGGTACCATTTTTTGGGGGTAAATTTGCCTCATAGGGTGAGATCATTAAGCTTTCTGTTAGCCACCGCAAAATCACCACCCATAAACAGAAAAGAGGAACCAGCGACAAAAAAGCACACACGCACTTGCCATGGAGGGATTATTTTTTCGTGCAGATTTCGCGCTATTTTTTCTGGTTCAGGCATCCGATTTATCTCAACCGGGCTCATATCCGCTGCCAGTTGCCTGTTGAAATTACCGAGCTGGGAAGGAACTCAACCCAAAACGTAAAAAATACCAACAGTGATAAAATGGATTTTTGATGTCATTTCCGGGAAGCGTAATCGATTTTTGTTCCACTTTGGAATATTTATGACGTGGATGAGGTGGTGTTTTTTTTTCTCTGACCCTGGGATGATGAAACGGTTCAGTTTTGGTTTAAATCGAACAAATGGATGCATAAGATCCGATTTCAAGGAAATGTTTTAGGGATTTGATTTAAAATTTATCCTGGAAATCAATAATTTATTTCTTTTTATGACCAGAAATAATCTTCTTCTTACGAAACATACAGTACCGTTCATAATTGTATAGAAATTGGAAGCACGCGCACTGTCACTTCGACTTTGAACTTCCATAACTTTTAACTCTGATGATATGTTTTGATCAAACTTTCTGCGTTAGTTTGGACAACTACCACACTATTAAATCACAAAATTTGAGTTTTCTGGAGTTTGTGTGGCACTTTGCAAAATTTGAACAAAATATGTAGCGCAGTTTCTGAGATATTGCTGTTTGAATGAGAAAAGTCCAAAAAGTCCGATTTTCGTAGAATTACTGTATCTCAAGCCACGCAAACTCCAAAAACTCAAGTTTTGTGATATAATAGTGTGATAGTTGATCTATCTTTTACAGAAAATTTGATCAAAAAATATCATCAGAGTAAAAAGTTATGGAAGTTCAAAGTCGAAGTGACAGTGCGCGCGCTTCCAATTTCTATACAATTATGGACGGTACTGTAGTTTTGATAATTGAGAATAATAAATCTATTCGAATTTAATTGGATTATAGTTTTGAAAATCACAGATAAGATCTCAAACTGCCCAGAGTTTTGAGTAAACTTTTGTCACAGAATCTGTGTAACACATTTCAATTTCCAAAAATATTTCATAATTTAGAACTCATTTTTTATTTTCAAAATTCAACAGAACTTTTTATTTTGCACTGAATCTGTTATTTAAAATGTTTCGGCATTGAAAATATTTATTGTTTTTTTTTATGAATCTTATACTTATTCTTGTTTTCCAATATTTGAAGTATATGTGAAATTTTTTAAAATGTTATCACAAAAAATCGTCAAAAAAGTTTGGGATCAAATCATAAAATTAATCGTTTTTTTTTTTGTCAAAAACACAGAGTGTTTTTGCTCTCGATTATTTTCTACCATTTACAACTCGATCGAAGTGGAAATAGAAAGTTATTTTACAAGATGAGATTTTTTGATACTCAAATTGTTTGTCGAAATATAGCTACATGTCTATACCTAAAGGAAATATTTGGTTCCCTTGAAAAATGTAAAATGATATTCAAAATTCAATGCAAGAATAATAAACCCAAAAACATGTTTTGCATACAAGCTTCCATGCAATGCACAGTTGTCCAGGGCGAATCATTACAGTGACAAAATTAATTACGAAGATACCATAAGAGATAGACAAATAAGGTTTTCAGCGAAAATGCTCATCAAACCGTATCCGCTTTGAGCATCCTAAATTAAATATGAAGACTAGACTGGCCCAAATTTGTATGGGATGATTTTAACAACATTTTTTTTCAACACGGCACTCCCTAGATTGGTGCATTTAAGTGAAAAAATGACTTTCTGAAAGTTTCAGGTCATTTGGAAGAAGCACGAGCTGGCGCAAAGGACTTGAAATTTGTATGGAGATTTTCAGCCAAATGTATGAAAAATCGACATACAAACAAGTTTGTAGAAGATTATGACGCAATACGAGTTGACTGTGATGAGTTATTTAAAATTGAATGTGTGATTTTTTTACGCGTTTCATCGAAATATCATGAACGGTGTATAGGTGGATTATCAGTACTAACTTGTAAGTTATGGAAAAGTTTATGAACTTTATATAAGTTTATAAACTTTCTATTTGTTATTCTCATTATGTGACGATGCGATCAAGTTAGTGCGATTATTAGCCCATACTCCGTTCACAATATATCAAAGAAATGCGAAAAAAATTACACATTGAATTGCGGATAACTTATCACAGTCAACTCGTATCGCATTACAATCTTCTACAAATTTATTTGTCATTGTTTGAACTACAATTCCTGAAATTCTGAGCTTTCTAGCATACTGACAACATATTTTAGAACACCAAAAGTGAAAGTATGTAGATTTTTCATACATTTTGCCGAAAATCTCCATACAAATTTCAAGTCCTTTGCGCCAGCTCGTGCTTCTACCAAATGACCTGAAACTTCCAGAAAGTCATTTTTTCACCTAAATGCACCAATCTAGGGGGTGCCGCGTGGAATATAATGATTTTTTTCGTTGTGGGCCAGTCTAATGAAGACGTGTCATTTTTTCATGATTTGCGCACAAAAAAAATTTTTCGCCAGACAGATACAGTCAAATTGTTTTTTAATATGTTTTAGTCATCAGTTTTTGAGGCAACTTTTCCCAAGAATGACGGTTCGTATGCGAGTTATGATATTATGCATGTTTATGCAATTCTTAAAAAGTTTGAGTACAATCGAGTTATTCAAATCGCAATTCTATCATAGAACCATACTTCTGCTTTTAAATGAGAGCTTCAAAATTCCAATAAAAGATTTCAAATGTAGTCCGGAAACGCATGAGCTGTTTGTTTCAAATGGAAATATGACGAATGCGCAAACATTGCTGTTTCGAGAAAAACACGTTCAAAGATTGACAGCTCCATAAGCTCCCAGCAAAAATATTATTTTGTTTCCTTTATTTCTTGAAAACCAAATATTCTTTAAATAATTTTATACCATCGAAATATAGGTATTTGATCGTACTTTTTCACCCAGTAGATAACTTAGTTTGTTTAAATTTGGCTCATTCGCCCTAATCAAAATTTGCTACCGAATTCTTTTTCGAAATGATAAAAATGAAGATCTTGATTTCAAAGCAATATCCGAATCTGATATTATTATCTTGATTAAATAGGTTTGAGTAATAATTTTGATTCCCTCTTTATCTAGAATTTTGCTTTTATGATTTAAATACAATCTCATTATTTTGTTTAAATTTTGATGAATAGATTAATTTTTTTTATTTGTTTCCCAAAGACTTCTTTCAATAAAACAAATTTATCAGAAAATTTGAGGAGAACAAAAATTTAATAAGAAAAAAAAACAATACCATGAAAAGGGTGGAATTTGTAACATGTGAGTTTAAAGGAAAAAAATCTTACTTTTTTTTAACTTCTAATAAAAACATGTGTCGCAAAAATAAAAATTCAGAAATCTGATTTTGAGAAGTTACGTTTGGTATTAGAGGATATGAGTCTTCGTCTGTGGGATGAATTCTTAATTCTTTTCTTAGTTCGTTATAATCAATGAAACTTCCGTTCGTTATTTTAACTTTGATACAAATAAAATACTGATTCCTTAAACTATTGGGTTTGACTTAGATAGAATCTATTGTATCCAGGGCCGTAGGAAGAACTGACTCATGGGAGTGGTTTTGATGACCTATTTTTCCTATGACATTTGTGCTCAAACAATGCATGAATAAAATTTTTTTTAATACCAACTATTTCATTATTCATTTTTAAGTTCTTTTACGCTAAATATAAACTTAAAGAAAAACATCCTAAAATCTTTCAAAAGATTATTAGAATTTGTGTTAAGAATCCTTTAGTAACAAAATAGGATACTTACTTTCATCGGTAGTTGAAATCATAAAATTTGCAACAAAATCTGGCAAACTTAGCTCAAGATTGCCAAATGTTCTCCCGCACGTATGCGGGCTATTTTATTTACAACCTGGCAAAATTCAGGCATTAAAGTTCCATCCAAATTTTCATACCAAAATTCTAGAAATTTTGACAAATAACCAAAATTATCCTACAATATTAAAAAAAAATAAATACATTTGAATCATAATTTTTTCATCGAAAAACATAACCAGATTTTGAATAGTATTTAAGGCTCCCAAAAAATCGTTTATGTTTATTTTAATAGATCTAGCTTGAAAACTTTAATTTTTAGACATCAAAGTTTAAAATTATAATGATGCAATTTGAATTTCTGGTTTGATTTTCCCAAAAATAAATGATTAATTTCGACATAATCAGGATATTTATCAACAAAATTTCAGCAACTGGGCGGGTCGATCCTTTCCCAATTTTTATTTGCTTAATTTTCAATACTTAATCCTGGTTAGTCCGGGTAGAACCGGATAATCTGGCCAGCTTTATTTTTATTATTAATTCGATTTAAACTTTCTTTATTTTTTGAGGAAGCCTAGAATTTCTGAAAAAAAAATCTAAAAATAATCTAATTATCCGAAGTAAAAGTAAAAGATTAAAATTTTGTGGTTCAAATCGGATCTATGCAAACTCGAACCAAGTTAAAGATTTTAGATTGAACCAAAGTTCTTGAAAAAACTGCGTAATAATGTTGATCAATACGCCAAAACATATGGAATTCACTGCAACTTTTCTAACAGGAGATTTATGTTTCTTTATCATCAATTACTTTTCAATCAAAATCAATTGCTGTGGGAGGTTTATTTAAGCAAGTTTTGCCGAAGACAAAACTTTCAGAATGATCTCAAATTCTATTTAATTTTTTTCATTTACAATAAATTGTGCAAACATACTGACTTTTGTTTAATTTTAAATTTGAACTAACATTCAGAATTATAAGCCTGCTCTTGCAATTTAAATTCCGTCTTAAAAAATTAATCTTGATAGTTTTATTTGGATTGTGGAACTCGTTTACAACCTGAATCTTAATCTGAATTTTGAGCCTGAAGTCAATATTTTAAGTTTTAATCTATTTCAGAGTTGCAATACGTTTTCTGAAAAGTTAAAAAAAAAATGTTTCTAAATTTAGAAACATGAGCGAAGAATTGAAATCAGTTTCAAAGCCCTCAACCATGAAACCATCATTATAATTCGGATGTTTTGGGTTTTAATGATTACTTTTTACTTCTAAAATGTAGGGGAGAGTTGGGTAACGTGGGCCATGGGGAAACTTGGGCCACTCTAAATATCTCAGCTGTGTGTTGAGATAAAAATCCCAATCCAGCTGTCATCGTCGTCGCTTTGCGTAAGCATTTTTTTCTATATGTTGTTTACTTATGTACGTATCATATGCTTCTTTTTTCAACTAGCTTAGAAAAATGAAGTTACATAATTGAACAAGGACCCGCAAATTGCATCCGTGGGAGACCTACAGAACATAACAAAAAATATGCTCATACGCTTATGACAGGGCCGGATTAAGCCATCGGGGGGCCCCTATGATTCGATTTTTTTTTTTCAAATGCTATACCAGAGAATACAAAACATTTTAAACGTGTAAAATAACTGGATATGAGTTCAGTTTACTGTCTTCAAATAGCCATGTTGTCTGCGTAGAAGATAGTTTTTGTTACCTTCAAATGAAAATTAATCAGGTGCAAACATTGCGGAAGAGAAAACTCTGATTTAAGCTGCAAAATGCTAAATTCAATTCTCAATTTTTTTTAATACCTTTATCATTTACTAAAATTCTCTGATTTAGAAAAATGACGGATAGATATTTTGAATGATTTTCATTTCATCATTCATCGTCTGGTTTGTGATTCATCGAGAGATATTTACCCCATGGCAATTGGGAAGTATCATGAAGATTTGAAACATTGAATACAAAAATTCCATAGCGATGCAGATATAAGAGTTTAAGAATTCAAGACTTAAAATCAGGTTAGATTCTGAACCACAATTCAGTGTCTCAAATCTGTAATCATAATTTCAAATAAAGTTTTGAGAAACAAAATATAAATTGAATTGAAAAAAAAGAGATTCAAAGTTAAAATCAGAGCCAAAGCAGATATTGCACCAAATATGAATTTCAATTTTATAACTTTGAAACACAAAAGAAACGTTTTCATGAAATGTTCACGAATATGATTCTCATCAGATAAAAAAAAATTGTTATCAAATTGTTATTCTAAATGTGACAAAGGTGGAATAAGTGCAAAAGAAATCAATTGAAAAAAATCAGATTAGAGCTTAAACGTTTAAAACACAGAATCAGTTATCATGGAAAAAGTCAGATTATTTTTATTTATTTACATAGTATTCCGTCTCACGACATAACTTGACGAACATAATTCCTAAAATTCACTCGGTTCATAGCAACCGTTCTCCAATTTCTCGGGCACCCCACGTTCGCCAGATCACGCTCCACTTGGTCTAACCACCTCGCTCGTTGCGCCCCTGCTCGTCTTGTTCCTACCGGATCCGTAGCGAACACCTGTTTTGCAGGACAGTCGTCCGGCATTCTCGCAACATGTCCCGCCCAGCGTATCCGGCCAGCCTTCACCACCTTCTGGATACTGGGTTCGCCGTAGAGGCGCGCGAGCTCGTGGTTCATCCTTCGCCTCCACACTCCGTTCTCCTGTACGCCGCCAAAGATGGTTCTTAACACTCGTCGCTCGAAAACTCCGAGTGTACGCAGGTCCTCCTCGAGCAATATCCATGTCTCGTGCCCGTAGAGAACAACCGGTCTAATGAGCGTCATATACAGGTTACACTTCGTGCGAGGGCTAAGTCTTCTCGACCGCAGTTGCTTGTGGAGTCCATAGTAGGCACGACTTCCGCTGATAATTCGCCTCCGGATCTCACGGCTGGTGTCATTGTCTGCGGTCACCAGTGAGCCGAGATAGACAAAGTCTTCGACTATCTCCAGCTCGTCGCCGTCGATCGTGACCTTGTTATTACTGGACAAGCGGGTTCGGTCGGTCTCGGATCCGCAGGCCAGCATGTACTTCGTCTTGGACGTATTAATCATCAACCCAATCCTTCCTGCTTCGCGTTTCAGTTTGCGGTAGATCTCCTCCACCGCCGCAGATGCTCTGCCGACTATATCAATGTCATCGGCAAAGCAGATAAGTTGACTGGATCTGTTGAAAATCGTGCCCCGCATTTCGCCCACCGCTCGTCGAATAACACCTTCTAGCGCCACGTTGAACATCATGCAAAAAGGAAAAAGTCAGATAAGGAATCCAAATGAGTTTAGTACCTTAAACGTAGATCCTGAGTTCTCAATATTCAGAAAAATCACTAAACTGAACTTCAGTAACTGGAAATCAACACAAGTCTTGAAAATGTCAATAAATTGAATCTGGAAAAAAATATTAAAAACATAGAAACATTCATGTTAAGAGAATCACTCAATGATATTTGCAACTTAACTATGAGATCATTTTTAAAATAATTTGAGAATGTTCATATGGAAAATGATATGCTGATTTCAAGATATTAACTTCAGTAGATGAATTTTTTGTTAAATCAGTTGAAAATATTTCAATACGAATTTGAAGTCTAAGACAGAAATAAGAATGGAAATTCAATAAAGAAACTCTGTACTGTTGATTGCTACAAATTAGGCAACTATAGTTTTTTAAAAGATTTTATTTTCGGAAATTTGTAGGGGAAAGGGTTGAGAATTTATAAACCAACGGAAATTTCAATAATTATGATCGAAAAGTGAAAAGTAGTAACAATACCCAGTATTAACCCTTATACTGCCCGGATAAAATGATAAATTGATCATAAAGTTTCTCTGTTCACTCTTAGCACTGTGAGCCAGTTTTGGCGAAATTAGCTGCTATTTTAGCGCAGCAAGCATTACTTGGAAAGTAAACATAATAATAAACATTATTATTGTGCGAGACGTTTGTTTGCAATGAAAATGAGGAGATGTTTTTCTTAATATTTCGATAAAAAAAATTAAAATTTGAGGTGTTTTGCCTCATATTCTTCTTAGTTTTTGTTTCGAATTCGGTTCACATTATTTTTGTCCAGATTTTGGGTTGAAATTTTTGAAATTCAATACCATGATTTTGATATTCTTAGCTCGCAAAATGCAGGAGAACTTCTTCACTGCTAACTCTAGGGGCCCCCTTAACTTATGCAAGAGAAAAACAAGAGCAAAAACTTATGCAAGAGAGATTATTTCCCGGAGGCCCTTTTAGTTGTTATATTTCAAGCTTTCATTCCAATTTTCTATTTTTGATTTCTTTTCATAGATTTGTAGAAATTGAAGTAGTATGATTTGAGAAATGTTAAAACTTTTTTCCCTCGGGGGGCCCCCCTTAGCCGGGGGGCCCGGGGCAATTGCCCCTTTTGCCTCCCCCCCCCCCTAATCCGGCCTTGGCTTATGATCTTAGTTTTGTCATGTTTTTTCACATGGAAAAGGAATTTTTGATGAATCATCAATAAGTCACACAAACGCAACCAATTTGCAAATCATAGCTGGTGGGCTATCTTGGGCCACCTATATCTTGGTGTTTTAAATACACATTACGACCTTAAAATTTGTTTTTCCTATCTGTGAAGTTTTGTTATACCAAATAAAGAATTGTGAAAAATATTTTGTCCATTTTTTCCAATGCGATCCTATATAAGGAATTTTGCCGAAACGTTCGCGAGCAAGGAATTTTGAACTATCAGATCATACACAGCTCTCTTTTTTATTTCCTCATCTGAACTGAAATTGCTTTAAAATAACTTAATGAATTTTTAAATTTCAGTTTTGTGTCAACTCATAAACTTTGCATGATATCTTATCAATTTGGATTTGGTGGTCCGCGTTTCCCCACAGTTTTTCAAAATCCAAAAAAAAATCCTTTTTTTTAAACAGTCCGAACTCGGGAAATTCATGAATTTTAAAAACAACAAAAATGCCTAATGATACCTTAAAAATATAGAAAACATTTTCATTTACTTTTTTCTTTTTATCTTTTATAATAAAGAAGTTATGAAGCAAAGAAAAAATTGGCCAATGATAAACCACTCTCCCCTATTCATAATCCGAATTGCTTATCTAAATATTATCAAAAATTTCCAATAATGAATCTTTATTTAAATATTTCTAAAATTTTTTCATATTCAGAAAAATATTATCTTAATGAAAAAATGCTTATGAGTAGAGATGTACCGAATAGTGGTATTTGGCGAACGGCCGAATACTGAATATTGACCTTTTCAACTATCCGGCCAAACAAATATTCGGCTGAATATTCGGTGGAATATTCTATTAAGTTGTTAATGAAATAACAAAAGCGATTATTTCAATTTATTTCTTTTTCTTCCATTTTAATGCCCCTCATGTTTTGAGTCGTTTATTTTCAACCAGAAAGGATATCAGATGACTTGTCGCTTCTAGGGCGTTTATCAACAAGGAGATTGTCAATTTATTATTAAACTTTTTTGAGCGAGTTTTCGAATGATTAAAACTTTTTTACCAATTATCCATACCACACGTTTCGAGCTACTATGGCATTCACTCCTCTTCAGTGGACACTGAAATAATATTTTCAACGATAAATTTTAACTTAAAGAGATTGAGTTCTGTGAAATCTGGAACAAAACATGTCGAACCAGGTGCCAAGCAATTTGAAATTGCTTATTTGATAACGAATTAGATGAAGATCAAATTTGAAAAAGATATTTTCAGAATAGTTGTTAAAATAACGTATTCACATAATCGGGAAATTTTGGAAGAAATTTGAAGAAAAAATAAATTAATAAATAAAAACAGGCAAATCTGAACAAAATCTAGGCTCTATTCTTAAACATACAAAAGGGAAAAGAAAGAAAAAAACCCTTTAAGAAATTTAATGTTTTCGTTGAATCACAGCAGCAGTGTTAAAATCGTATCGAAGGATTAAACAAAATCTTATGTTCATTTTGGAATTTTGTTAAAAATTGTTTTTGAAATTTTCATAGAGAAATTTTAGTTTTCTAGTCAATTTGACAAATAATCTTAATAAACCCGGGAAGTTTTAATCAATATCTGGGCATTCTGGCCAGATTTAACTTATCTTGAATTCTATATTGGATTTATAAGCAAGCCTGGATATATCAAGAAAATCTGGAATAAACAATAATCAAAGTATAAAGCTATATTTGCCAATACAATCTACAGTGAAAGGTATACATAAACCCCTAATATGTTTTGCTGAACCATTAGTTTCTGAAGATTGTGTAGCTTTTTCAACATAGCTTTAGGACATTTAATAAATTATCCAAAATCATTTTAAAAAAAATTACAAGTCTGTTATTGTATAAATTTAAATAATAAATATTCGACCTATTCGGCCTATTCGGCCGAATACTAAGCTCAGGCTTTAATGGTTTTTTGGTGATATTCGGGGCCAAATATTCACTTATGAGTTTCGAAAATCACGAAAAAAATGTTGAAGGAAATGTGTAAAACAAAATTAAAACGACGGTTTCAAACACAGCATCAATTCCAAATTTAAATGATGATTCGAAACTCAAAAATTCTAAATTGGATACATAATCCTTAATATGAAGACTCAAATCCAATTTTGACTTTAATATGAAATCAGAATCTTATTTTTTGATTTTCAGAAATGAATTCCTATTAATAAGTCAGACAATTTTGAGAAAATATAACTGAATTCCGAACCTGAAATTGGTTTTCAAGGATTTCATTTTGACATCAATTCTGAGTTGTTACTATCGAATAAACTTACTCCGTAGTCAGAATTGGAGCTTTGGCAACAACTTTTAGCATGAAAACACGGACTAGAATTGGAACTTGGAATGTTTTGACCCTTGCCCAGCCAGGAAAGCTGGCTCAACTTGCTAGAGAAGCTAGCCGCCTCAAGCTAGAGATATTGGGACTGAGCGAAGTCCGTTGGCCTAACACTGGAGAACACAAGACACAGTCCGGGCAAGTACTGCTTTACTCTGGCATACGAGGAGAACATGCTACTCGGGAACGAGGAGTTGGTTTCCTGTTAAGCCCGCAGGCCCATGCGGCCCTCATAAGATGGGAACCGATAAACGAAAGAATAATCGTAGCCAGATTCAGAACACGGGTTAGAAACCTTACAATGCATGGTCCAGTGTTATGCGCCAACTGACGTTGCCGATTTGCAGGAGAAAGAGCAGTTTTACAGTCAATTGAACAGCGTGGTTGAGAGAATTCCGAAGGGTGACATTCAAATCCACTTAGGCGACTTCAACGCAAAGATTGGCTCCGATAATCAGGACTTTGAGCGCATCATGGAGCGCCATGGTCTGGGACAGATGAGCGAAAACGGAGAGCTGTTTGTGGAATTTTGTGGCAACAACAACATGGTGATCGGTGGATCGCTCTTCCCCCATCGACTAGCACATAAGGTCACTTGGGTATCCCGAGATGGCCGAACAGAAAATCAAATTGACCACATCTGCATCAGCCGAAAATGGAGAAGGAGCCTTCTTGATGTCCGCAACAAGCGAAGCGCAGACATTGCATCTGACCATCACCTCGTCCTTGGCGAGATACGACTGAGAGTTGCGCGTGTCCAACGGCGCGAGGAGAAAGTCGGGTGTCGATACGACGTCCGCCGGTTGGAGAATCCAGAGGTGAAAAGGGCATACGTTGAACAGCTAGAATCCCGAGCCTCGGAGCTGCCGACAGACGGAACAGTCGAAGAACAGTGGTGTGGAATCAAGAATGCCTTTATCACGACGAGCCATGGTACTCTCCGTAAAGTTTGTGGAAGAAGAAGTGAATGGATGTCGGATGAAACTTGGAGGATGGTCGATGATCGGAGAAAGGCGAAAGTCAGAATTGAGCAGGCATGTACCGGGTCAGCCAAAGCAGCCGCCCGCTTACGATATGCGGAGCTGGAAAAGGCAGTTAAACGAGCTTGTAGACGAGACAAGAGAGCCTGGACAAACTCCCTAGCCGAAGAGGGAGAAAGAGCCGCTGCCATTGGAGATATCCGATTATTATATGATATTTCTCGCCGCCTTAGTGGTGCAAGGACTAATGCAAGAATGCCGCTGAAAAACCGAGCAGGTCAGCTGCTGACAGATCGAACAGATCAGCTCAAGCGTTGGACTGAGCATTTTGATCAACTTTTCCGTGTTACAAATAGCAATGGCCAACAGAACCCGTAGCTCGAGGCGCCCACAGTAAGTCGCATTAATGGCGTCAACTCGGAAGCGCCCTTGCTGGCTGAAATAGAAGCGGCAATCAAGGACATGAAATCCAACAAAGCGCCTGGAATCGATTGCATTCCTGCTGAAATGCTCAAAGCCGACCCTGCCTTGTCAGCACAAATGTTGCACCGTCTTTTCGCTGACATTTGGGATACTGCAACATTCCCGGCCGACTGGATGCAGGGTATCCTCGTAAAGGTCCCAAAGAAAGGAGACCTAACAGAGTGCGGTATCTGGCGTGGCATAACTTTGATCTGTACAACCCTCAAAGTACTCTGCAAAGTGATCCTGAACAGGATCCAGGAAAAAATCGACGCTACACTCCGACGGCAACAAGCTGGATTCCGATCCGGACGATCATGTGTGGACCACATAACAACGCTACGAATCATACTGGAACAAATCAACGAACTTCAGGGTTCTCTTCTGCTGGTGTTCGTTGATTTTGAAAAAGCATTCGACCGACTGAACCATGAAAACATCTGGGCTGCTCTTAGACGACGAGGGGTCCCAGAGAAACTAGTCCATCTCATCGAAGCACAGTACGAGGCATTTTCGTGCAAGGTCTTGCACGACGGTGTCTTGTCCGAACCAATCCCGGTAACTGCTGGAGTGAGACAAGGATGTATTTTGTCACCGCTGCTTTTTCTCATCGTAATGGATGAGATCTTGACTGGATCGATTGACTGTAGACCAAACCGAGGATTGCCGTGGAATCCTTCAACCATGGAGCAACTGAACGACCTTGACCTGGCAGACGATATTGTTTTGCTCGCCCAAACACAACAAGACATGCAGAGCAAACTCGACGACCTCACCGAAAGCTCCAAGGCAGCAGGTCTCAAAATCAATGTCGGAAAGACCAAGTCGATGGAAATCAATACAGAAAATCGTTTCAATTTCGTGGTAGCTGGACAACAGGTTGAGACAGTGGAGTGCTTCCAGTATCTTGGTAGCCAGATTACGCCTGATGGTGGTACCAAGAAGGACATCGAAACCCGGATCAGAAAGCCCGATTTGCGTTTGCGAGTCTCCGAAATATCTGGCGGTCACGCCAGATCTCTCTACGAACTAAGATCCGAATCTTCAACTCAAACGTCAAATCCGTATTGCTGTACGGGTGTGAAACTTGGTGCACATATGCGGTGACGACGCGAAAACTGCAAGTTTTTGTGAATCGCTGCCTGCGGAACATCATCCGCGCTTGGTGGCCTGGCAACTGGATCTCAAACGTTGAACTTCATCGCCGGTGTCATCAAAAGGCGCTAGAAATCGAGATTCGGGAACGTAAGTGGAGATGGATTGGGCACACGCTGCGAAGAGATGAAAACGAGATTTGCAGAGAGGCGCTTGACTGGAATCCAGATGGGCATCGAAGAAGAGGCAGGCCCAAAAGCTCGTGGCGGCGAAGTCTAGCCGCTGAAATCCGCACAGTTGACGAGAACCTTGGCTGGCAGCAAGTGAAGACGCTAGCTCTGGATCGCCAGCAGTGGAGATCTTTTATCTCAGCCCTATGCGCCGGTCAATCGCTGGTCAGGGCTGGACCCTTAGGTAGGTAGGTAGGTAGTCAAAATTTGATTAGGAATAACAAATTTTGAGTGTATAGTAGAATACCTCGCTTGTTTTTGACGGACCCAAATGGGGGGGAGGGTTAACCCCCTTTCCTACGGCCATGATTGTATCGGTAACTCATTATCATTTGTAAATAAATTTACGGAATTTATAAAAAAAAAGATAATCCATTCTTTAAAAATAAATGGATTATCTGTGAATATGCGAACATTACACATTTAAGAAGTGTATTCGAAAAAAGCGAAATTATTCAAAATATCTCTCCACGAGCAGTTAAAATATTTGCGCACGATTTTACCACCAGTCAGAAAAAATGGCCTTCTTTTATAACTTCCTCATTCATATTTTATGATTGAGCTTGAAAAGTTGCGTGCACGCAAAAAGCGTGGATATTTTATAAATTCTATATGTTCACTAGCTGACCCAGTGTTCTTTGCTACATCTTTTTAAAATCAATGAAATGTGTGAATTAAAATACATTTTACATCATATTTTGACATCTACGCAATGAAAGCTGTAACATGCAACTAGAATTGCGGTACGAAGAAGATTAGATTTTCTGAAATTTTTTTTTTTAATCTGTTTTTTTTAGTGAAGAGTTAATCACCGTAAATTTATTTTGTGAAATTATTTTATCTGGCAGTTCGTAAATTTCACCGATATAGCCAATGAAATAATTTCACAATTTTTTTTTTAATCTTGATCTAAATTTGTATTTCAATCATTGTTTTAAATCTTAAATGAAAAACTTGTACTTATTTGCTACCCTAGCCTGCAATTTGAAAAGAATACACGAGGTGATATAGAAACATTTCTCGTATCTTAATAACGTCACATGTCATTTTTGGCTCCATTTGCTTGATAAGTTTTAAAGTTTAACATTCCATCCTTCTTCCCGCTTCTCCTCTGAAAGCAGGAGGGATCAATAATCTTAAAAAAACATTTTTTATTTGTACACAAATACACATTCATGGAAAACATGGCTTCTATTAATGGAAAAGCCTTTTAAAATTATTCCAAAAAAAAATTATAAACATTTCTCGTATTCAAATTCTTTTTCATTCTAAGGAGTGTATTCGAAAAAAAAATGCTACACTTTGTACTGTATACAACACTGTATAATTTCTCAAGTTATGCGAAAATTGTACAGTTGTTATCCCGTTTCCATTTCTTATCCTTCTTCTGGAAGGAGAAAAGAGATTGTGTACTGAAGATTTTCCTTGAATGCAAATATATATATTTTCACATAACTTAATGAGAACCAATTGATTGAATAAAAATTAATTTTATTGTATTTTCCGAATATGTTGTATGGGAGCCCTCCCATCCCTGGATGAGATGGACTCAAAACTTCACTGGAACAAATATTTACTCGTGAAATCACTAGGGTGTTCTAACCGTTTTTACCGAAACCGGTAAAACCGGTAAAACCGTCCATTTTCCAATACCGGAAATACCGGATTTTTGGACGGTAAAAAACCGATATTTCCGGTAAATTTTTCATTATTCTTTGGCACTGTAATAAAGTTGACACAGCTAAATGTTTTTTTTACCATATATGTATGAGTACAAATACTCATATTTTGTTCAATCAGTTTCAAACTGTTAGCTCAATAAACCTTTCTACAAGGTTTATGTGAGATTTGATTATTGCTAAAACTCACCGATGTAACTTTTTTAATTAAAGCTAGAGTGGCGTTTAAAAGAGCTTTAACAAGCTGCCATCTCTCTCTCCCAGATGATATTTTTACATGAAACTTTGCACATTTCAGTTCAGCTATCGAACTAATGCTCCACAACAAGACTGTAAAAATGTACAATGACTGAACAAAAAATACATCTACAAGAAATTTTAGATTGCTTCACAATAATCACTCTATTTTTCATTGAAAAACTGGAATTTGGTTAAAAGATGCAAAAATGTTTTATCTATAAACAGGCCAAGTTTATCAAAATCGTTCTAAATCGGTGCCGAACTTAACAAAAATTTAAAACTAAAAATTTTGATAACTGATTAGAAACTTTTTGTTTTGAAACATAAAATGTTTCAACAGAATCGGAATTTAAACACATGTTTGAATGTTTGTATGAAATTTCTTTATCAATATTTTCAAAGTAATTGATGAAACACAGTTGTTTTTTTATTTTTAATGCTGTTGAAGCATTTTATTCTACCAGACCAGACCAGACCAAAAAGCAGTAACAAAGTTTTTATAAATTTGCAACAGTATTATAGCAACAAAAAACGTATGGATCAGATCCAAACAACTAAATTAATTGCTGAGTTTAACTGGTTTTTTTTAAAGATTTTGTTCGTTTTAATTTTGGAAAGGCAAACTTAATGCGATCACGACCTAGGCTGTGGGGAAAACACCCGTATTTTAAACAACAATAATCTGTAATTTTGTGAGTCAACCAAAAACTTTGTGACAGTGTTTTGAGTTTTTTTTAGTAATTAATTAAATCATTTTTTTTAACGGAAAATCTTTTTTTATATCAAATTTAATATTATTTTCATAGAAAACTATAAAAACTTTTACTAAATCTGTTCATCAATTTGAATACTGTTCTATAGAGTTCAGGACAAAAATTTGTCGAAATTATATTGAACTTCTATAATTTCTGCAATCTCAATACGAAAATATAATAACAAAATGACGATGATAAAAAGACATACACCGGCTTTACAGACTGAATAAATTGACGTAAATATTATGAATATCATGAGAGTAATGATATATTTATCACTGAATTAAAAAAAGGGATAATTTAAAGGCACAGTTCCATCTTTTTCAATTGAAAACGTTGTAAAATCTATTGCGTTATAAACTCTGAGCATTTTTTGCCATTACTATACTGCGATTAGACGAAACCTTTTCATGAATTCGATATACTTTGAAAAATACCGGTTTTACCGGTTTTATCGGTTTTATAAATTACGAATACCGAAATACCGGATTTGAAAAAAACCGGTAAATCCGACCACCCTAGAAATCACTCTATGCCAAATTTCACATAATTCGGTCCAGTAGTTTCTGAATTCTTGATGAACACAGATAAAATTCTATCTATTTTTCTAGAGATTTAAGCAACTTTTACTTAACCATACCTACAGTTTTTTTCCTTGTAAAGACTAACATGAACTTTTAAATGCAATCAACAATAAAGTTTCGACTTGCTCCATTTGGAGTTATCCTAGCTCGAAAAGAATTATTTTTCAACCCGAATTGCCAAATGACTTCAGAAGCCTAATCGCAGAAACAAGTTTTGACAATCCGTTTTTCACAAAAAAATGCGCATAATAATTATCTAAAATCCTGCTTAACACTTTTAATTTGATTGAATATTACATTAACGAAAAGAAAACTGTTTTTTGTAAGCCACCCTAACCAAATGAGAACAAATTACCATAAACCTTTTATTATAAGAGATGGATATTTAATGTCTTCGACAAAGTTTCCTGAATTATGAGGTTCTAAAGCATTGTAGAACAATGTAGGCTTTTATCTTATCACAGTTGAAAATTATTTTCTTATTTCTGAAACTTTATGAACCACCCTCAAATTATTTCTTTCAAAATGACCGCCTTTAGTTATTATAAAAGTTTGCCTGTAAGACATTAAATGCATCAAACTTAAGAGAAAGACGCAAATAATTGTTTTTCACTAAATTTTATTTCTATAGCACTGTGCTTTGGGAGAAGAAGGGGTCTTAAACCATCCTTAAATTATTCTTCTTACTCATATAACCACGTATGCCAAATTTAGTTTCGTTTGATTGATTGATTCTCGAGATATTCAAACCTGTCTCATAAGTTTGTGAGACCCCATTCCCCCCTTCCAGAGAGAGAGGGAGGGATTTCAAAGTATAATAGATACCTTTCCCGGCCTCCAATAATGTTCCCAGCTATGAAGTTTCACTTAAATTGGTTCTGTAGTTTCCAAATCTAAAGGGACAGACGAAAGTTTGGACATATTTTGGAGATTAAAATATATAGGCTTATGTTTTTTATTTTACTGTAGCAAGTATCCCCATTCTCCCCTATTGTAGAAAAGCCAAATCAATCCTGAACCTTTCATCAAACTCCTTGGATCCACGGTGGTCATTTAATTTATGGTTAATGCTGCTTGTTCCACGTATTTGTTTGAGACGAAAAACTGAATAGAAAAAAAAAACTTTTCGTTTAGCAGGATGCTATCAGGGAAAATTGCCTAAATTTGTAAGAAATGAACTTTCTTAATCAATATCTCGAAACAAAAGTCGACTTTTTTTGGGTGCCAACTGCCAAGTTTATTTCCCCACCGGCAGCCGGCAGATTTTTGCGAATTGTTGATGCCTTCGTCCCGAAAAGGAAATGGAAATCTCGATATGGAGGAAAGAAACTGGTTTTTGGCAGCAAACTTCTTATTGCCTTTATATCGCCTCGTACATCTTTCTTTCGGTTCATTGGCACGTGTGTTTGAAGGTACGTGTTTCATGAAAGATTACAGAGATACAAAGAAGTTGGAAATGAAGTAACGGGGGAAGCTAAAGCACCCTCTGGGTAAAATAAAAGTAAAATGTGAATACCCACGAGCAGCCCACCATCAGATAGGATTTCCCAAAAAAAATGAATGTTGCTAAACGGGCTTTCGTTGTTGAACGAGGGAGCTTTTTACTATCTTTCTCGAACGATACGGAGACGGGATTTGGCTATTGAAATGCAGTGGTAATTTGCTGACAAATTAGCTTGGGAAAAATGAATAATTTATTATCAAACAAACGTATGGTATCATGATGTTAATTCACTTTTTCATATTCATTTGAACTATTGATGCCAAAAGTAAATGCAAACGGTCGCAAATTAAATTCCCTTAAAAATCAATATGATTTTGTCAATTATAAGTGTAAGGTTTTTTTTGTAAATTAAACTTTTGCTAGAATTGATCATTTTTTAACTATTGTAGAGATTACATCAATTTCATGTTCATACTGAGGAGATAAGATATGAGCTTTGAGAGCATATTTTCCGATTACTTTTTGATGATCGGAATGAAGTGAAATTTGGTATCCAATAGTTTTTCGAGCCAGAAATGGTTAGTACAGTTATTTCAAGAGTCCGTTTTTTTTATGGAATGTTTATTTATGTTTATGCTCAATTAATTTTGATTTGAAACTTCAATTTCGCTATCAAGATGTTCATTTGTAAAATTGGGAAAAGAGGAATTTCTTCCATAACTACAAGTAGGGCTAGGTGGGGTAATTATGAACAAAATTTCTTCATTTGGCACACTCACAGCCACCATAAGTTTATTTCTTATCATAAATTCTGAAAACCTGCCAATATTGAATGTTTCCGTGCTCTTCATCATTCTGTAGAGCAACTTTTTTTTTCTTGGTCGCAACCCACGTCCTTAAGACGTCTGTTCATGATTACCCCGTCTGTTCATATTTACCCCCCTGTCTAGGGGGTAATTATGAACACGGATTACGGACTTGGTATAAAATTTTTGAGAAGTAACAGTATTAACACGTTACATTTACCCATAGTAAGCAGTGTATGGTGATTTTTTACTTAAAAAATTATGTTCATAATTACCCCAAAACCTGTTCATAATTACCCCGAACGCTGTTCATATTTACCCCGACTTGTCCAATATGATTTATATGGTGTCAGAAAATCTCAATTCAACACCAAATAATGAAAATAATTAGCAGTAATAAGAAAATGGATTGTTTTATAAAAACTCAATTCAATTCATGTATAAAACTTATAAGTTAAAGAAATGTAATCAAAATTTAGAGGTAAAACAACGCAAAAATAGCTATTTAGCGTTCTTTTGTATTGATTTTTTTTCTTTTGTTTCGGTAGTTAAATTTTTTGTTGCATCTTCTACGTTTTGGTTGGTTTCTTTTTCTTTCGAGTTAGGCTACTCGATAGTTTTTACATCCGTTTTAAATGTCCTACGCAGCAAACATCAAGTTTTCACCTAAATGTCGTAGGTGCTGCTTTTCACGTACGTGCGAGATATCATGAAATTAAAGCTTATACATATACAAAAAATTCTAATTTTTTTGAAAGATGGTTGTTTCACAAAAACACCCATCAAAATCTTCTTGGATCAGTGAACAGTCATATTTTGCAAGGCTTGTCAATTCTATATGATCGACTGTTTTTAAAAATATTTACACTAATTAATTTTTTTAGCACCTGTACGAAATATCACATAAGTGACTCTATTTTCTCAAAACAAAATTATTACTGCAGAAGTTTTCATCACCAAACTGAATGAGAAAATCTTCAAACAAAAGATTTTCATTTTGTTCTAAATTTAAGAAAAATGTATTCGAACAAATAAAGATTGAAAAAAGTAACTAAGTATAAAAATAAGACTGCAAGAAAATAGATTTCGGATCTTTGCTATCCGAATGTAACTCATAAACAAATATTCTTTGCTGTAATTCTAATGCTCTCAATAGCAGCACGTTGTCCAAACATACAAGAAAATTTATCTTTTTGATCTTTGTTTTGTGGACTTATTCATCTATTAAATTTATCGTGGTTTTTCATATATTTTTCTGTTGACCACAGAGATTTAAGGTTCATAATAATGTTAAATTTCACGCGGTAATATATAAAAGCTCGAGCAGCAAACCTTTTGTTAAAAAATGGTGAATTTTATTTTTAGTATGATAAAAAATTTCTCCAAGTCTAGTTTATAACCTTGTTATTTATCAATACAAAAAACTGGTTTTGGAAGGACTTTAAACCTTTATTCGGTGTTAGAAAACTATTCCTGGGATACAGGTTTTCGGTTTTGGTATAACTATCCGTACGCACCACTCACTAAACCTGAGAAAACATTTGACTGCATTTTTTTCTATCAACAAAAAGCAAGTTCTTACCACTATTTTTTTAAACAAAATTAAGACTCGTTTAGATGCTGATTTAGTTTTTTTTTTTTCAAAATTTCTGTTTTATAAACTAAAGTGTTATTAGGTTTGATAAAATTGTGTGCAAAACATTTTTTCAAAGACTGAAAAGATCTGGCATAGCTTTTTTTTCTAAATCCGAATCTCGTTTTTGGATGAAAAAAAATCAATTTCTCAAAAATTCAATACTTAACATATTGCGGACTTAATTTAATTATGAAATTTATGAAATTTGGTCCAGTAAGTTCCTGGGATATAGAATGCCGAGTGTTGATTTTTCCTGACTAAGATTTCTTCACGGTCTTGTGTTAAGATCTTACAGAAGGGGAGGGGAGGGGGTATTTTTGTGAGATATTTCTTACAAGGGGAGGAGGGGGAAGGGGGTCTGAAAATGCTTGGGTAACAAATGAATGGCCCCCTAAGTTGATGAATAAAACATTTGACCATCAAAAAGCCAAAGAATTGTCAGGAAATGTGTGTTCATAACTACCCCATAGGACGAAAACTATGGGGTAAATATGAACACTCATCTGTGCACCAGTGCGAATAAAATTTTTCCAAAAATTTTCAAAATCAAGATAAAGCATCATAAACTGGATGTAAAACAGGTGATAATAACATTCCAGCTGTATTTCCCAAGATCAGATATTCAAAACCTTGAACATTGTCGAAAACGATTTCCGTTTCTCGAGGTAATGGTTTTTTAAAACCTCTGAAATGATATCATAAGGATTTGAAAATAGATCGGAAACAGCTTATAGCTATCAATTTTATGTTAAACTACCACTTTTGGAACTTTTTGTTTTTATTCATCCCCCACAGCAGCACGTATGGCACTTGTTCGGAATTACCCCGTGTTCATAATTACCCCACTTGACCCTACGTCCTGGTAATGAAGGAGATTTACAATCAAGGTTATTCTGAATATCAATTCAACTCGACCGGAATTGGAACGGTGAAAAAAATTAAACTAATTTTTGGCCACCTGCTGCGGTACATTTCAGCTTGTTCCTACTCTTAATCCAGCCACTGATTGATGGCGATTGTTGGTTTCGTTTGAAAATTTGGGCGATGACATATGTAGGTTGGTAGCCTAGAGCTTATTTTTTCCGTGAATGATTGGTGGAATGGCAACTTAGGCAAATCAAACTTTTACCCCTCGCAAAGCTTCGTCAAACGAATGTAAACGTGATGAAAGTTTTATGAATGTGTCAATTCGGTGGAAGTTTGACAAAAACAAATTGGAATTTTTGTGATTTGGGTATTGACAGAATCCTCGAATCACGAATAAATTCATTTTCAAAATTTGTGGAAACATACATAAAATCAGATCAGTTGATTGAGTATAACTGCTCTTAACATCGAGTTTTTTTCTTAAACTTAAAGATTTGAAAAACTTTGATAATTTCAATCATATTTTATATAGAAGAAAAAACTCCAAAAAAAACCAACAAGACCTTACATCAACCGGAACCAACAACTCCAACCGGTCAACATAACACTAGACAAGAGGAAAGCGCTAATCTGCTCGATGACGCAGCCAGTAAGCGAAATTCATTCTGACCCCAATCGAGCGGAGTGTCTGTTGAAGAGTTTTTTGTTTGTTGTCTGGGCAGGAAAATTATAAATACGCCAGCAGGGTGCGTGAGACTTTATCCGCACCTTCTTTTATGTAAGAAAACAGCAAAAATTGCTTAATGACTCAATTGTTTCCGGATAAATGACGATGCCTGAACTTTGGAGTGGTTTGGGGGGTTAGTGTACATTTTAAAAAGGTTCCGCTGTTTAATCGTTGGGCAGGTCGTGGTTTTAAAAAGATTATGCAACGATTTTTGGATTAATAAGGTGTTATCTTCATTTTTCATTCGTTCTTACATCATATTTTTCATGAATTGCAATTTTTGATTCAGATTTTAAGTTTTAAACTAAAAATATTCTAGAAATTTTATAATATGATTGAGGTTCTAATTCATAACATGAATTCAATTCTCTTAAGATTGTTAGATTTAATATTTGAAATTAAAATTACCTTTTCTATGACGATCACTTTGGTCAATTCAATTCACAGAATTTCATTTTTTCAATCAGGTGAAAACTCAAACCACATTTAGAGAACACGTAATTTTCATAGAGGATACGTCGCAGCGTTACGATTTGTGACATACGGTGAGATATTTTTAGTTACGTAGTTAACGAATGCCACCTTATGGTTTTCAAAACATCAAAGATTCAATTGGGTTCAAATGTTCTTTGAAAATTTCGTAAAAATTGACGTTTTTTGCTGATTTCGAAAAAATGTACATAAAGGAAATTCCAATCACTTTTTTCTCACAAGTCAAAATTACTTCGGGAGAATTGATCATTGAATTTAAATCTTCTTTTTCAAAACAATGATATAGTTCTAAAGCCTTACCAAAAAAAGTGCACGAATTTGTTTAATAATGTTTACCTATTTTCAAAAGGCATCTCAAAAACAATAACTGATAGAAAGAAATTAAATAAATATTTGGTATCAGCGTCACAAAATTATTGAAAATTAATTCTAATATACTTCTCCCCTGGAAAAAATGTTAACATTGATGTCTTGTGGTTTACTATTATGAAAAGGTGGGTTATTTGAATAGAGTTAGAGTTAGAGTAAGGTTGCCAGAATTTTTTCGGCACGAATCCGGGCCGGACAAATCCAAGCATTTTCATATTTCAACCTGGCAAACATGGGTAATTGATTTCGAAGTGGTCGCCCAAAAATCCGGGCAAATTTTGTAAAAATTCAAGAACTACTCCACAAAAATCAAGGAATCTTTTTTCATGAGCACTAATCAGTAGATTTTAAATCGTATTTCAGGCTTAAACCGTTAAGATAATTTTTATAAAAAAATCTTTTTGGACTCATGAATAAAAGCTTTTCACAACATAATTTTTTTGTATTGTTTGGCAAATAAAGTGAATGAACCTGGGTAAAATGTGGGCTTTTTTCAATAAAATCTGCCGGATCGAAATTTTTCCAAATTTTTATTTAATTTCCTGAAAACCCGGATAAAACCGGGCAATCTAAACACGTTAAATTAGAGTGACAATTTTTAGGCCATTTTAACATTCGCGGGAATCGGGAAATCTAACAATCCATTTTCCGGGAATTAACGGGTTCCCGGGGAAAATTTAAAAAGAAGAGTTTAATACTGCAAATAGTGCAAACGAAACTTTATTCATATTGTGTTATAATTTTTTTTTAATAGTGATATGGTTTAAAATTTCCAACTTTTAATTGCCTTCAAAAACTCAATAAACAATTATGAAACCCAGTAAAATATTCAAAATTAAATGTAACTATTTTTTTTTAAACTATGTCGAAAGTTAAAGTACCGTAAACTGGGGGAACTTTGATCAGCGGGGTAACTTTGATCAACATGATTTTTTTGCAGATAAACATCATTAACTAAGTTTAAAGTTAAAATATCTGAAAACTGTTTACTACGTTTGAAAGCCTATAAATTGAGTTATAAATAAGCCAAATTTGGTTTTTATTAGAAGATTTTTTATATTTCTTCAAATGTAATTTTAAAATCTTAAAATATCTTGGTTTTTGAAGGCTCACAAACAAACATCTCTCCTGATCAAATTTAAGCATTTAGATTCAAATGGGTTGTCAAATGTGAAAGTTCCACTTTTTTCTTGGTTTGGGTTTAGTTTAAGTGCTGTTTTTATGGTCATTTGATGATAATTTTTGGATATTGAAAAAAATCGGTCATTTTCCATGAAAAAGCTCGTATAGAAAAAATGGCTAAAAACCCTATCAAATGATTAAGTTTGAAGAAAAAAAAGAACATAGGAACAGTTAGAGGACTCAGGGAATTGCATGAAGATAAAATTTCATTTGTTTTTGAAGCCAAAAATATAAAGAAATGTTTATAATTTTTGCCCCTAAATGTATGCAGCAACATTGTCCATCTTTTGAGTATATTTGTTTTTGAAAGAAAACGATGAAAAATTCAATCGAGTCCTAACAAAAAATACTGTTCTCAATATTTTGAGCCTTCTGTGCTAAATGGCATCAAAACAATAAATTTGAAGATGTTGAGATACGTTTAAACCAAAATAATCAAAGTTACCCCGTAACTCGAAATCTGGTTTTGTAACAAACATTTAATTATGACCACAAATGTCGTTTGAATTAACTGCAATCAATGATCATGTTTGATACTCCTCACCTCAGTAAGGGTTCTAAAGCTTTAAGGTATTACGAAAAATCAACCCCTTCCAAAATATTCAAAAATGAATGAAAAAAGTGATCAAAGTTCCCCCAGTTTACGGTACTTAAAAAAAACTGTTTTGCTTATAGGAGATTGGACAATATTGTTTTCGATGGTCCAAATTTGTATGGGATGATTTTTTTTAACTCGGCCATTAAGTGAAAGAATTTCTTTCCGAAAGTTTCAGCGCAATTAGTTGGAGCACAACATGGCGCAATTGACTTCAAATTTGTATGAAGGTTCTCGGCAAAATGTATAAAAATTCATTATACTTTAACTCATTATGTTCTAAAATATGCCCCGAGTATGCTCAGAATAACAGAATTTATAGTTCAAACAATGTAGAACAAGTATGAAGGGTATTGTAACGCAATTCGAGTTTACTGTGATAAGATATTCGCTATTGAATGTGTGATTTTTTCGCTGTTCGTTGATAAAACTTGTTTACCAGTCTCCTTTCTAAACTACCGGATAACAAAGTTATTTCCAGGTTTATTTCCACGATATTTATGGTATGATATCGTAGAACACATGACTTATCAATGAAGAATGTGAAAGAAGAAGCTTTTAGTATTTTCCATGGGTGTATCTTAGATTACCTTAATTCCATTTACCAAGAATAAAAATATTCATAACTTTTTTTATCATAAATAAATTCCAACAGTGGGTCTGATAAAAAAAATTATTAATTATAGTGAAGCATGAATAAATTGAGTTATAATTTGTTTGAAACAATTTAATCTTTTTATTTTAAATATATGAATATTAGCTCTTGTGTTTGGTGATCAACTGAATATTATGTTTTTTTCCTAAGAGAATATAATATGCTGTTTGTTATTTGAGAAAAAAAACAGAAATTTTTGTTCTACGTTTCCACAATTTGAGAATTTGAATAATGGAAGTATAAATTAGCATTTAGTACATCGAAATCAAGATTCGGAAGCTTTGAGAATACTACAAAACCATATAATTCATTGCAGCTGTGCGTTTGAATCATTTATAGAGATAATGTGCTCTCAAACTTCAAATGAAACTGGAAAAACAGAAACTTTGATAACAGAAATTAAAATAACTGCTTTTTCCGATATTATTTGATTTGAACGTGAGTTCATTCAAAAATGCAAGTGCTCAAATCCGAGACTTTGGTCTTTTTTAATATTTAATCCTACCAGTTAGCAAAATAAAATGTATTGGCAGTTCACAATATTGACATGACAAATTTGTTAATGAAAAATGTTTAATTCATCAATGAAAACTTACATATGTGCTGGCAAAGTCTAGGTGATTTCTCTGAACCATCATTTTTATCCAAACTGATATAAACAAAAATATGGAATTCTAAGTATTTTCTTGTTTTAAACGCTGAAATCAAAAAACAAATACTAATTTAGTTAATACTAGCTGACCCGGTGTGCTTTGCTACACCTTCCAGAAGTTATTGAAATTTTTGGTACTTGGTTATTAATTTTTTATTTATTTGCACAAAATTTTAAAATTCAATTTCAAAATTGTTGAAATGTTTTTTCTAAAAGAAAATGCATATTTTATTTTGAAATCTTTATTAATTTTTTTAATCCGTGTATTAATCCTTTTTATGACTCTGGATGTCTTTGCTTCATAAATTTATAGCTTATGCCAAAATATTTCTTTTGTATATGAAATATTCGTTGTCCCTTTATAATGTGCAGAGGGTTTCAAACTATCATAGATACATTTTTTTAACAAAATAACGTCACGGGACACTTATTTTACCTATTCGTTCTCGAATTGTTATACAAATTGTTAGAGTGACCATTTCCCCCATTCCTTTATCCCTAATGAAAGGAAGGGAAGTCTTGTATCATCCGAAAAACACTTCTTGTATACAAATACAATCCCATGTCATATACGGCTCCATTTTCGATAAGTTCTCGAGTTATTCAAAAAATGGGTGACCCTCTCCCCACTTTATATCTCCCCTTTGGCAAGAGAAGGGTGTCTCAACCCATCGAAGAAACATTTCCCGTACACAAATACATACAAATTTGATTCCATTTTTTCGATTAGTTATCGAAATATTAAAAAAAAAGTGTATGAGAGACCCCCTTCCCACTTTTTATCGTTCCACTAAATGGAGGGAGAGGTTGCTTAACCACAGGAAAAAACATTTCTTGTGCTCGGATACTCTCATTCGAAAATTGGTTTCTTTGCTTTATTAGTTGGCGAGTTATGCTATAAAATTTGTGTCAAAGCCCCTTTTCCTACCTATCCCCTACCTGGAAGGAGTGGATCGTTCCTTTGTAAGAAAAGTTCTTGGTTTATGCAAAACAATCGTATGTGAGCTCCCGTCTTTCCTAACTGTATCCCCAATTGAAGGAGAAAGAAGTCTGAAATAAGCAAATAACTATTTCACGTATCCAAATGCTTTCCTATGCCACAATTATTTCCATTAGCTCTATTTTTTCTCGAATTATGCGAAAAATTGTAAAGGAGCCACCCTCTCTCCTTCCTATCACCCGACTGGAAGGAGGCAGTAGTACCAAATATTCACAAAAACATTCCTTGTGTTCAAATATCCTCCCAACCTAACCTACGTTCTATTTGCTGGGTAAGTTCCCGAGTGGCGTAAAAAATTGTAAGGAAGCACCCTCCTCCCTTAAGATTTTCGAACTGAAAGAACGGAGGGTTCTCAAAATATCATAGAAACATTCATTGTAATCAAATACCTTCCAATGCCAAATTTGGTTTAATTTTCTTGATTAGTTTTCCAGTAATTCTGAAAATTGTAACAAAGCCCCCTCCCCACTTTCTATCTCCTCACTGGATGGGGGGAGGGGTGCCAAATATTCATAGAACTATTTATCGTTTCCAAATACCCTTCCAAGTCAAATTTGGATTCATTTGCTCGAATAGTTTTCAAGTTATGCAATAAAAAAGGGTTTAGCCCCCCCCCCCCCCTTCTTCATGTATCTCCACTGGAAGGAGGGAGGGGTCTGAAATAATCATAGAACCATTTCTCGTATTCCATTCCCCCTCCATGCTAAATTTGGTTCCATTAGCTTGATTATTTCTCCCGTTATTTGGAAAATTGTAAGGTAGGCCCCCTCCCCCCTTTTTATCACCCCACTGAGAGGAGGAAGGGGTACCTTACATTCATGGAAATATTCCTCGTTCCCAAATACCACCCCGTGCCAAATTTGATACCATTTGCTTGATTGGTTTTCGAGTTATGCAAAAAATTGTCTTTTATTTGGAAGGCCCCTCCCCACCTTCATGAGAGAGGGAGGGGTCTCAGACCATAATAGGAACCTTCCCCTGCCTCCAATACCCCAACCTGCCAAGTTTCACTCAAATCGGTTCAGTAGTTTCCGAGTCTATAGGGAACAGACAGACAGACAGACAGACAGACAGACAGACAGACAGACAGACAGACAGACAGAAATTCATTTTTATATATAGGAGAGAGTGGGGATACTTGATCCCCTTTTCTTATTTTCACCATATCTTTTTGGAAAAATTTAGCAACTCGCCGTCTTTGACATTTTCTGACAGCTTGTAACTTCAAGTTTCTATGCTCTAAAAATTAGAACGATACTTGAACCCGTTGATGAACTAGAAGCATTTTCGTGGGAGTAAAAAAATTGCGATTTTTCTGAAGTTAGGGGAATTTTGATCCCCTTTTGAAGGAGACTTGATCTTTTGTTAAGGAAGCCCTAATCCTTGTATAAAAATCAAACAAAACCCCAAGATAGAATGTTAGTTGACTATTTTGGTCATGTTTGTTCTCATTTCATAAGAAGAAAGTTCTATAACTTTGTCTCAACGCTTATCACATTGCATACTTAAAGGCGCTATTTTTTATAATTAAGGAAAAAATGAATATTTTTGCTCTTTTCTTCAGACAATTGTTTGATAAATATTAGTTTTTGGATAAGAATTAGTAATTTCGTAATCAGCAATCATAACGATCAATTCAGAAGAAGAATATGCCGTTTGGAAGGGGGATCAATTGTACCCAACTCTAGGGGATCTATTGTACCCATAATCAACATTTTAGAAAACATTTTCTGAAAAAAGTTGAGAGTTTTCCATTGCTTTGAAAATATGGCATTATGAAGTTCATTTTACGCTCGAACGATTGATACATTGGAACAAATATTTTTTTCATAATTTTCCCATCTGAGGAACATTTTAAACTGATGAAAAAAGATCTTCAAGTTGCATTTTGTGAAATTTTTCAAACAAAGTTCAATTACTCAAACAATTATTTTGTCAAAAAATTTTAAACTACAAGCATTGTTATTTAGCTCAATTTGGCACATTTTTCTAGAATATTTGATCTTTGTAAGACATTCCAGTTTCGAGATATAGCTAAGGAATCAAGTATCCCCAGGGATCAAGTATCCTCATTCTCCCATATTCAAGAGAACTAATTCAATACACATACCAAGTAGCTAATTTAATTTGATTTGATAGAACGATGAATATATTAAATTTCGTTTCAAAAATGCAAGTGCTCAAATCCGAGACTTTGATCTTTTTTAATATTTACTCCTACCAGTCATCAAAATGAAATGTAAAGGCAGTTCACAATATTGACATGACAAATTTGTTGATGAAAAATGTTCAATTCATCATTGAAAACTTACATATGTGCTGGCAAAGTCTAGGTGATTTCTCTGAACCATCATTTTTATCCCAACTGATATAAACAAAAATATGGAATTCTAAGTATTTCCTTGTTATAAATGCAGAAATCAAAAAACAAATACTAATTTAGTTAATATTGTGCATAAACTGGTGCAACTTCGAATTACTTTTCGAACTTTTCAAAGATAAGTTTGAAACCAAGATCGATTAAAGAAATTAAAAAAAAAAATAAAAATTTAAGATCTGAAAAGGTTGTCGCCATCATTGTCAATAATGGGTCAAGGATAAATGATACAAAACAATGTTTTTTTTTTCAATTTAGTGAATTATTGATAACTAGTATACCAACAAAACAACATGAAAGGCAAAAACTGGTTTCGAATTTGTTTATTTTCCTCCACTCAATTAAACATTAACATTTTTCCAAACTTCATAGGCAAAATTTATTGAAAAAGCTAAATTCAAAAATAATATTCAAAATTCAGTTTGGTTTCAAATTTCTTGAAAAATCGTTAAAATTCTCGTTTTTCACAGAGTAGGTATTATAAAACACAAAGAAAACTTCTTTTCTATTTTCGCAGAAGTCAAAACTTCCAAATTTTATAATTCGGGCTTCTAGAAAGTTTATCATCCTCAATTTTTTTATTTTAATTTTTGTCTATATTTTTTCAATTTTTTTTAAGAATATTTCATAAAAGAATAATTACATACAAGATTCTGATAAGTGATAATAAGTAAACCAATGGATATTTGGTTGAACATTCTTATTTGCTAACTCTGTTGACTATCGTGAGTGGTAAGCATCTGTCACTTGGCCACATGCTAGTTTATGTGTTAAATTAGTATGAATGTAAGTTGATGTTAAAATGGTTGGTTTCAAATCGATATTGTTAAGTTGATACAGTTCTTAAAGAACTGTCCAAAGAGAAGGTAGTGTTTTTGAGTGTGAAGATTTAAGTTTCTTTGTATTGATTGTTTGTGGAATTGCAATTCGAAATTTACATTTAAAAATAAGTTTCAATTTGTGAACGCATAAAGTGTCGATTGTCGTTAAATGAAATGTCAAAGTCTAAGAGTGATATAGGATATGACGTAAAATTTTACATTTTTTTTGACGAAAATGTTTTTAAAGAAAAAGCATATGAGTGTTGCATACATTTTGGGGTAAAATAAACTTTAAATGTTCTACTAGCTGAAACAAAAACAATAAATGTTTGGATGGATAAAATTTTGAAATTAACAAACGCGAGATGCAAAATAATCATATTCCAGTGTATAGAAACGAGATTTAAAAAGTTAATCTTTGATTTGCAATTTTATGCATTTTAGCACAGACTGGTAACTGAATTATGAAAATATTAACTCAAAAAAATTTGGTGATTGTTAAAAAAATATTTTTATAGTTTGTGATATCATTAAACCAATCCGTCAAACTGAGTAATGTATTTTACAGCATCGAAAAATTTAATAATTTCTACATCTTTTGCTCGATTTTTTGATTTTGAATAAGGATCAAAACCTTTCAAAAACTGTTTCAGGATGTGAGAAACTTTGTGACCCGAAGCGCTCATTTCAAACAACTGAAGAACTGGAAATTTTGACAGACCAAGTATATTCTATGAAAATATTGATCAAGTTAACGACTAAAAATTAACATTTGAGTTTTGAAAATCGGTTTGTTGGGAAATGAAATACAGCTAAGCAAAGCCAAAATTGGCGATAACTTGGTAATACATACCGACTTTATTTCGAAATATTGGGTAATTCGAATAAATAACCTACACAATAAATATAATATCATCAAAATCGGTAAACATTTGCAGTCAGGAGAACGAAATCAAACTGCAACTCAAATTTCCCCGAAACGGATAATTTGAGAATAGCTTTGGAAGGTTAAATGATCACTTTATTACATTATATAAAAATAAAAATTAAATAAGAGATGTGATATGCAAATGTTGCATCTAACCCTGCTGTTGCATGATGTCCCGTTTGATGGTACTAAATTTCGCCGGGGGCGAGCCAATTTTTAACATGTTTGTTAACAGTTATTTTTGAAATTGGGATCAAGTAATTTCCTGGTACTACGTTAGATTAAAAAAAAACTTAGAAAAAAATGTTCTTGCGAGGCACTCGTAAATGTAAAAACTCTACTGATTATGGAACCGTTTTCAATTTGCATCTGTAATTGAAACTCTATATGAATTTGAAGATCTGTGAGAAATGTAGAACTTATTCTTATATTTTCCATTTTGCTCTTAATAGAAAAATTTATATTAAGTTCGTACGATTTATTTACTTTGTTTATCAATTGATAGATCGAGCTTTAAACTAGTTATGTCAATGGATGTTTTTGTTAATTTTTTTTCGTATTTTTTCAATTAAATAATTGATATCAAAAACACGTTTGACATATACAATAGACTGAGTCAACTCATCCATGATTTTTCGCAGAATTTTCCAGTATCGTTTACGTGAGTAAATTTGAACTTTTAGGTTTGTATGGGTAAATTGAATATTTATCACTGTAAAATCAACATCATTTTAATATCTTCTATGAAACCGAGCCAGCTGATGGTTTTTGTGCCCATTTAAAAAATTCCTAAAGGAAATTTTCTACTGAATAACTTTGTTGAAATTCTTATTAGGCAAAAAAGTTATTTGCTGTTTAACAGGGGTGTGTCATTGATAAACAATAAATTCAATTGACATCACTGCTGGGTGCCTAGCGAAGTATTGCATGACTACTTTTCATGCAGTAGAGTAACGGACTTTTTTTGGATCAGGGGACCTATTTTGGGCCACCTTGTCTAGCTCTCTTATAAAGCAACTAATAATGAAAAAAAATAGTGCATTACATTAAGTGCCCGGGCTTCAACAATATTTACTAAAAAAATTCATGATTATTTGTTTTATAAGAGAGCTAGACAAGGTGGTCCCTTACCCTACTTCGCGAGACTCCAACAGTGATATAAATTGAATTTATTGTTTATCAATGCGAAAAGACATACCCCTGTTTAACAGCTAATAACTTGTTTTCTAATAAGATACGAAGTTACGGTCTTCGACAAAATTGTTCAGTGGAAAATTTCCATTGAAAAATTTATAAATTGGCACTTAAACCATCAGCTGGCTCAGTTCCACAGAAGAAACAAAAATGATGTTGATTTTTCAGTTCAAAATATTCAATTTTCCCATACAAACCTAAAAGTTCAAATTTACTCATGTAAACGTTACTTAAGAGTTCTTCAAAAAATCATGGCTGAATTTTGGACCAACACGGAGCTTTCTGGGCCCCAACGTTTGAGAAATTTAAAAAAGACCCCAAATCGACTCAATCTAATATACAATCCAGACAGATTTTCGCCATCCATATATAAACTTTTTTTGGCTCAAAAGCTGTTTTCAAAAGTGTCGAAACGGAACTGACAGCAGATTTCGAATTTTGCCAAAGAAATTTCCCCTCTTTAAAACAGATAACATCAACCGCAAAAAAAATGTCACATGAATATTCCACTTTCTGGAAGCTGCGCCGAAAGCCGTAACACCCAGGCATATTTGAATTTGATTTTCGGTATTGATCAATCGGAACGGGTTGCAGGAATCGCAAACAAGATTGCAAACAAATTTTATGGTAATCATATGGCTTGTCAGCACTGGTATTAAGACGCATGAATCAAGAAAAAATAGGCATATGTGTGGTGGCGAAGAAATTGAGAGATAGAAAAAAAAAACAGCCAAAAAACAAACATCACTTTCACTATCGTCGATCGTGGTGCTGATCCGGTTGACATTGTGACACACAAAACATCGAAATACATAACATAACAGCTCGAAAGATGACAAAACGTGACTTATTTGCGGACCGAATCATCATCATCGAATTTGCATCACCCTGCTGGTGTTCCTGTCAATAGGTTTGGGTGAACTCTAAGCTTTAACTCTTTAAACATTCAGAGACATTCCTTGACTTCAAACGCAAAAAACACGCGCCGATTTGTCTGGTTTGTTGACTTTACCCTTTCCAAAGAGGGACAACAATCTAATTCAAACTAATATAGAAAAAAAAATGCACTCTCAGATGACAAAATATGGTCACGATGTTGTTAAGTTCAACCGGTGTCGGTCAGTCGCTATTGCCAGTTGATCGGTGAATGATTTTGTGGTTTCCTTCTTTAGCGGGAAAGATTATAATGAGGCAAAAGATTATCCAATTTGGGGCTTAATGATTCCGATTAGCTGCTAGTTTGGATGGAGGTGATACAGAAGTAAACCGTTTATGTCGATTATGGTACATGCACGGTCCTAGTGGCAGAAAACCGTAACAAAATACCCGTCAATGCTCGATTTTCTATTTTCTATAGAAACTTAAAACTTTTCCCAGTAGATGTGCTTTTAAACTTTAAAAAAAATTCCACTCCATGGGAGTGTTTATTCAGCAAAAAAGTTTATTTATCACTTGAAGGGTCAAGATTGAAAAAAAAAGTCTGTCCACCAAACTCAAACAGCTGTAACTTTCAATTCCCTGGACCGAAATAACTTTTGTTGAGTTACTTAGATGAAGCTCAAATAGTACAGTGGTTAAGAATAGTTACTTAGACTGTTGACTTGGAATTTTTTGACCATTTATCAACTATACATTTGATCTAGTTTATAAAATATAGAGACAACTGTCTTTGAATTGTCACTAGTTTCCTTCATATGCCTAAATTTACTTGAGCAAATGGTAATAAATTTTGTAATTGCTTCACATTCTGCTGAGCTTCTTAATTCTTAATTTTGTTTGGAGTGACAAATTTGAAAAGTCAAATTGGGGGTGAATATGGATATGACACTGAAATACTTGAAATTTTTTTTTGCTGACGTCATACATTGCAGTTTTTTTTTTATTCGCTTAGATAGAAACAAAATTCTTAAGCTGTATACGAACGGATTTATGTGATTTACAATTTTTTTTCAATTTTCAGACATTTTTACTGTTTTCAATGGATTAACAGATATTGGTCGTTTTAAGAAGTGGAAAAACACCTTTGGCCTTCGAATGATCAATTGCATTTATAGTATGGGAGAGTGGGGAATCATGGGCCACTTTTTTTCGTTGTTCCATAACTTCTTTATTAAAAAAGATAAAATGAAAATAAAAAATGGTATGGTTTTCTACATTTTCAAGGTATCATAAGGTATTTTTAAAAAAAATTTATTAAGTTATTTTCCCCAAATTCTGACTGTTTGAAAAAAAGCAATATTTTTTGGATTTTGAAAAATGATGGGGAATCGTGGGCCACCAAATCCAAATTGACCAAATAACATGCAAAGTATATGAGTTGACCCAAAACTGTGATTTCCTAATTCATTTCGTTATTCAAAAGAAATTTCAGATGATGAAATAAAAAAGAGAGCTGTGTATGATCGAATAGATTCCTAAACCTGGCTCGCGAACGTTTTGGCAAAATTTCTTATACAGTATGGACAAAATATTTTCATAACTCTTCATTTGGCATAAGAAAACTTTGCAGATAGGTAAAACGTATTTTAAGTTCTGAATGTGTATAAAAACATAAAAATATAGGTGATTCAAGATGTGTGGCCCACGATTCCCCACAAGCTATGATTTGCAAATTGGTTGCGTTTGTGTGACTTATTGATGTTTCATCAAAAATTCCTTTTCCACGTGAAAGATCATGACAAAACTAAGATCATAAGCGTATGAGCATATTTTTGTTATGCACTTTAGGTTCACCATCGATGAAATTAGCGAGTGTTTTTTTAATTATGTAAGTAAATTTTTCAACCTTTTTTTAGCTTGATAAATAAAAGAAGCATATGATGCGTATTTCAGTCAACAACATATAGGAATATATGCTCACGCAAAGCGACGGCGATGACAGTTGGTTTGAGATTTTTATCTCAACACACATCTGAGATATTAAAAGTGGCCCACGTTTCCCCATGGCCCACGATACCCCACTCTCCCCTACAAAATTAAAACTGTAGTAAAATTCTTCATTGCAGTGATCAGTTTTCCAGTAGGCTTTTAAGAAAAGTATGACTTTAATTGGCAATCTCACTTTCTAATGTTTCTTTTCAACATTGACACCAATATTTCACAAAACAAATTCAACCTAATTAAACTCGACTTTAAGAATAAAAAACTAATACGTATCAGAAATTAAAATATAAATTGGAATTAAGAATTATGTATTTTCTCTTTTGTTTACAGTTGGCTACTTGAGAACTTTGAAACTTTACAAAGTCATATCAGACCAGGGTTACCATACGTACTCTTTTAAGAGTACATGTACTCTTTTTCGGTCAAGAAATGAGCGTTTTCTTCTTTTTGTGAAATCTTGCGGAATGTACTCTTTTTTTTATTGGAAGAAATTTTATCAAAGAAACGAACATATTTCACCCAATTCTTGAGTTTATGTTCCTATATGCACAAGAAGTCCGAGAGAAATGCATCACTTTATGCATTCATTGCATAACTTCAGGTTTCTCTACTTTGTTGAGTTTTCCAAACGGTGAAGTTTGCTATTTCATCAGCTGTACTTTTCTATAAGGAAAATTCAACAACTTCGAAAGTTTTAAAACCGCTTTTAAGAAAAGCGTAAACTGTGCAGGCAATCAGCGCCTTTGAATATGCAATAGCGCCCGAACAGTTGGCAAAGAGCACTACAGCAATCAGAACTCTTTTTGAAATGCAACATTTTCTCATGTTTGCGATGTTCTGATCTCTATCTTTTCGAATAATCCAACGACTTCACTCAAAATCTGCAAGAAATTTAACAAAAATTTAAAATGATAACTTTTAATTTGTAAAAGTATTTACACATTTGCTTACGATCTCTTACTAGGGGGGTAGGGGGGGTTTCCAAAAATCTTACGTAAGAAATGTAACATTGATAATTCGTTACAGCCATACGAAACCATATTACTCGGGTTTTTTTTTCTTCTCACTACCTATCTATTGGTAATTTTTAATGTTATGTTATAAATCTTTTAATCTGTTTTAATTAAAATAAAACAAAGTGTCTAGTTCTATAAAATTAATAGAGAACCAATTCAAACCAACATGTCACCAGAAACACCGAATCACATTATTTAAAAAGATCGTCGCTATCCGCTTTTCATCATAACAATCTTTTTAATTGAGAAATTTATGGAAACAAAAAAGAAAATGGTGCGTTCTGAAACCTCGATTTCAAGTAGAAGTCTTCGAAAAACGATATGGGGGCTTTTAGATAATAAATTTCTAGACAGTTTTTTCAGTGATACCAAACAAGCCACTACCAACTGTAAATATTACAAAGTGTTTACCAAAAAAATCGTGAAACTTTATCGCTTATCGCTGAAGTTAATCTCAGCTTTAAGGTTAATTAACAACATAATTGTCGTTAAACATTTTCTTACCAATTCTAGTAGCATAGAATAATATTTTTTTAAATTTTTATGATTTTTAAATCAAAAACAAAACATTTTTTTATGGTACCTTGTGCTAACCTGATCTCTCACAAGTTTTTAAATCGTAATTTAGATTTTATACTGTCTATTCGATTGTTGAAATTTATTGAAGATTATTGTAACCCCGAACATGCTATGTCCTTAAAACTTAATGTTTTCTATAATCGTTTAAGACATTTCATCTGTTGTTTTGTATGAATAATGCTTTTCAAATGCAGTTATTAAGTTTTACTTAAAAAGTGTTCTGCTTTGGAGCATGGATGACACATTTTTTATATTTTCAAGCTGGTTTTTGGAGAAACTTGTCAATTTCTTACAGAATAAAAAACGTAAGATCTTACTAGAGGGGGAGGGGGGGTTTCGAAAAATCTTACTTTGTCTTACCAGTGGGGAGGGAGGGTTGAAAATATCCAAAATCGTGCTTACGTAATTAGTGAACGGTCCCTAACTAGCAATCAAGTGTCACTATTTGAATGGCTATAAATTTCCTGGTTTCTCCCGCTTCTCCTAAATAATTTGAAATATGATTTCAACGTACTCTTTTTGGCGTTGAAGGATATGGTAACCCTATATCAGACGTCTAAAATGTAAAGCTAAAATCATTCCAAAATCTAATGCAGTCCTATTTTCACTTGTGTTTGCAAGGAACTCATGATAAGATTGCGAAATAAGAATTGAAATTCTGAATCACAGCAATGAGCACGAATTTATATCACCCTCCACTTTCATTCAAATATGAATTATGGAATTTCAAATTTATCGATACATTGAAATTCAAAAATTAGAAGTTTATTAAATTAAATTAAATTAAATTAAATTTTAGATCCGATTAAATTTAATTCTATTTGAAATCTATCACATCAAACAGTCATACTTTGGATGGCTGTGAAAGAAATGCAAATACAGTCAAACAGAAATCGCATTCAAAATATTAGGAATCAAGTTAAGTTTTCAAGATTTTTAAATTCAAGAGCAATAATAAATCAAAAGATCAGATCGTGTATTTGTAACTTTTGCGTTCTCTTTGAGTTTAAAGAGCCAATGAGGAATAAAAAGTATTTGTTAAAGCTGTTTCAATATGAAGGAATTGGTGTTTTGCGATATAGATATAAATTCACATCCAGAACTCAAAATCTACATTCACAATTATAACACAAGAAAACGAAATTTACATTTTCCGAGTTGTGCAGAATACGAAAACTTATTTTGACTTATTTTAGGACATTGAATACAAATTTATATTTTTTCTATCAGCTCTAGTTCCTGGAATAACTTTTGTAAAAGGAAGGTAAAAAATCATTGAAAAATTTGTGCACTTTTAGCAAAAGTGTTGAATATTCGAAAGATTAAAAAAGGGTTTTAACTTTATAATCAATTCTACTGAAGGCTGTGAGTAATTTACCGTGACTTCTGGGCATTTTCTGGAATTTTTAAAAACATTTGGATATTTTTAAATGCACTAGTTAAAATGCTTTTCAGCCTTCACCAGTGTTGTGAAGTAGATCAAAATTTTCAGTATCATCAAATACTTTACTAAACAAACCTTCCTTTTGCGATGTTAGCAATGGTTATTATGTTATCTATTCAATTTTCAGAAAGAAACTGTTAAGTTTATTTTTCCAAATCGTTGCATCTTCGGGACAAGATTATCTAGAGAAAAATCTGTCTCGCTTTTTTTTGGGATTTTTACACTTTTTGGCATTTTATCTATAATCTATATAATTGAATGAATAAAGAATAATAAATTGATTCAAAATATTTTGTTGTTGTTCATGTAGGTAAGTTACTTCATCAGTTATCTTTGATCGAATCAATATAAATAAAATTCGAGTTTTGGTCGAAAAAATTTAAAAAAATCATTTGCCTATGATTTAATTTTTCATTTGTTCCTTTTTTCGGCAATAAGGCAATTATCAAGCTTAACGTTCAGAAGATCTTCCAGTGATTTTTTGTCAACACTGCAGGATTTCACGATCTACACCAATTATATCGCCAAAACTAGATTGAGCTCATCCGCAAAATAATATTTAAATTTTAAAGTAAAATTCAGTATAGTATAAATTATAAGAATTATTCAGTGAAATCTAAGGTGAGAAGCAGTGTGCAGTTAGACTAAATTGCAACTCAGTTTCTGTTGGTTTTACATTGTAAGTTTTTTTTTTTTTTTTTTTTTTAATTTATTTATTGAACAAAATATTACATCTACAGTTGTGTTCGTGATACATTCACCATTTTTCTAAAATAGACTAATGCCTAATCTGTATTATACAAAGTGTTCTGGACTATTCTAATTTTTCTGTTACTGTTTTCAATTCAACGATTTATAAGTTTTTTTTTATTTAACCTTTTAAACCATTCATTATTCCTTTTCGGTTATTTATTAAGATTTTGGTATTCCGAATGAACTTTTCTGATTTAAAACTACAAGCCAATGTAATCTACTTAACATAGCTCCTGATTACTGAACTAAGAAAGATAGATTATCAGTGCTGCCTTTGTTGTTTCGATTTTGATCGAGCGCGAGTGAGCGCACTCTGAGCTTCCAAGAAACTAGGAGAAGATGGAATTATCACTCGTCCCGAATCTGATTCCGTTGATGTTTCGGATCCATTCCTGTTATTTGTCTTTATTTCTTTCCGACCACGTTTCGTTCGCTCCGTCTGTTTTCTCAATGATGCAGAATCCATCTCCTCAGTCTCTGAGTCGCTTCTCTCACGCTCTGGATCGATTGCTATTTCCAAAGGTTTGGACCGATATTCTATTTCTTTTCCGGCACTACTAGACTCGTTTCCTGCCTCCTCAGCTTCCTCTCCCTTTTTCTGACTGCACGAACCTCCTGATACGACTTCCAATGCTTCTTCTTGTACGATGTTTCCAGAATTGTCCTCGTCAGTAGCCGTCGCTAAACAGCGACTCGGTCCAGCAACAATGTCACTATATCTCGGAACCTGATGACTTAACCTTTTCCCAACTGCGATACGCTTAGGACAGTTCGCTTTAATATGTTCTTTGCTCCCACAAACAAAACACTTATTTACAAGCCCCTCGTAAAACACGCGAGCTTGAAAATTTCGCACGTGCACTGTCGCAGGAATTTCACAACTTATTTCCATATGAATTCCACGCACACCTGTCCAGATTGGGAATCCTGTTTCCGTTCCGTATTTTTCCCTTACCATTCGTTGTATAACACCGAATTTTGCAAAAACATCCGATATCTCCCTATCATCTATCTCTGGTGGTAAGTTAAAAATTCTTACGTATTTGAACACGCTAGATGCTTCAGATAAGGTTACGATGGTTGAACTTTTCTCGCTGTAATCGAACTCCATCGAAGATGGCAACCGTTTCAAAGTCTCTTTTAGAAGATTTTCACTGTTGAATTTTAAATATACACTATGCTCCTTCGGTTCTTTATACATTGCTAATAAATTTTCACTAACTAAGTTCATTCTAAGTTTAATGAAACTAAAGATTTCAAACACTGAGGGTTCTGATTTCCCCGGACCAAAATATATTCTGAGCGAGTTGGTTCGCGCATCTTCCATTTTGGATCCCATTATCACACACAACTTCCAACTAGATATGAGCTATTGTGTAAAACAATAGCAAAATTTATCAGTAGCTGAGCTACTCAAGGCCAAAAGAAACGTCGAAGCACACAAAAAGACGACCACTCCACTTGAAGACCGAACACTAACTCCATGTAGTTCGGTAACAGAAACAAGATTGGTATAAACATTTCAGTAAGAAAATACTTATCTCTATTAATTCTTTAGAACATGCAGGAAAAAAGCTCTCACTTATAGAGGTTTTGAGCTTTCAAAATTAAGGGACCGGTTGTGTTCTTTCACTTCAAGAGGTTTCTGGCTTATTCAGTTCTCGCTTATTCAGTTTCGACTGAATTTACCCTTTCAAAAAAAAACTCCAATCTTCGTTAAAGTTACTTAACGAGTTCCGTCTATATCATTATTTTATAGAATTATAATGGCTTTTTTAAAGGCTGCTAACTTTATACCTGTTTTAATATAGCAAAAATAACCTTAGAAACCGTATATCATGAAACAGGTCTGAAAGCTCCTTAAAGTTATAATGGTTATAACACTGTGAACACTTTCGAGGTCATTTTGTGGAAACAATCTCACTCTCAATCAGTGAAAATCGAATAATTTCACTCGTTGATAGTTTTGAAGAACATATGAAAACTAAAAACCCTT